>NW_028164263.1:55000-97621 GCF_964263955.1 Coregonus lavaretus | reverse complement strand
CTTCAGGGTATAGCCGGTATTTAACCATACCTCTTCTCTCTCCAGGGTATAGCCGGTATTTAACCATACCTCTTCTCTCTCCAGGGTATAGCCGGTATTAAACCATACCTCTTCTCTCCAGGGTATAGCTGGTATTAAACCATACCTCTTCTCTCTCTAGGGTATAGCCGGTATTTAACCATACCTCTTCTCTCCAGGGTTTAGCCGGTATTAAACCATACCTCTTCTCTCCAGGGTTTAGCCGGTATTTAACCATACTTCTCTCCAGGGTATAGCCGGTATTTAACCATACCTCTTCTCTCTCCAGGGTATAGCCAGTATTAAACCATACCTCTTCTCTCTCCAGGTTATTTAGCAGACGCTCTTATCCAGAGCGACTTACAGTTAGTGAGTGCATACATTATTTTTTCTTTTTCATACTGGCCCCCCGTGGGAATCGAACCCACAACCCTGGCGTTGCAAACGCCATGCTCTACCAACTGAGCTACATCCCTGCCGGCCATTCCCTCCCCTACCCTGGACGACGCTGGGCCAATTGTGCGCCGCCCCATGGGTCTCCCGGTCGCGGCCGGCTACGACAGAGCCTGGATTCGAACCAGGATCTCTAGTGGCACAGCTAGCACTGCGATGCAGTGCCTTAGACCACTGCGCCACTCGGGATAGCCGGTATTAAACCATACCTCTTCTCTCCAGGGTTTAGCCGGTATTTAACCATACTTCTCTCCAGGGTATAGCCGGTATTAAACCATACCTCTTCTCTCTCCAGGGTATAGCCAGTATTAAACCATACCTCTTCTCTCTCCAGGGTATAGCCGGTATTAAACCATACCTCTTCTCTCTCCAGGGTATAGCCGGTATTTAACCATACCTCTTCTCTCCAGGGTATAGCCGGTATTTAACCATACTTCTCTCCAGGGTATAGCCGGTATTTAACCATACCTCTTCTCTCTCCAGGGTATAGCTGGTATTAAACCATACCTCTTCTCTCTCCAGGGTATAGCCGGTATTAAACCATACCTCTTCTCTCCAGGGTATAGCCGGTATTTAACCATACCTCTTCTCTCTCCAGGGTATAGCCGGTATTAAACCATACCTCTTCTCTCCAGGTTATAGCCGGTATTAAACCATACCTCTTCTCTCTCCAGGGTATAGCCGGTATTAAACCATACCTCTTCTCTCCAGGGTATAGCTGGTATTAAACCATACCTCTTCTCTCTCCAGGGTATAGCCGGTATTAAACCATACCTCTTCTCTCTCCAGGGTATAGCCGGTATTAAACCATACCTCTTCTCTCTCCAGGTTATAGCCGGTATTAAACCATACCTCTTCTCTCTCCAGGTTATAGCCGGTATTAAACCATACCTCTTCTCTCTCCAGGGTATAGCCGGTATTAAACCATACCTCTTCTCTCTCCAGGGTTTAGCCGGTATTTAACCATACCTCTTCTCTCTCCAGGGTATAGCCGGTATTAAACCATACCTCTTCTCTCTCCAGGGTATAGCCGGTATTTAACCATACTTCTCTCCAGGGTATAGCCAATATTAAACCATACCTCTTCTCTCTCTTCAGGTTATAGCCGTTATTTAACCATACCTCTTCTCTCTCCAGGGTATAGCCGGTATTAAACCATACCTCTTCTCTCTCCAGGGTATAGCCGGTATTTAACCATACCTCTTCTCTCCAGGTTATAGCCGGTATTTAACCATACTTCTCTCCAGGGTATAGCCGGTATTTAACCATACCTCTTCTCTCCAGGGTATAGCCGGTATTAAACCATACCTCCTCTCCAGGGTATAGCCGGTATTAAACCATACCTCTTCACTCTCCAGGGTATAGCCGGTATTAAACCATACCTCTTCTCTCTCCAGGGTATAGCCGGTATTAAACCATACCTCTTCTCTCTCCAGGGTATAGCCGGTATTAAACCATACCTCTTCTCTCTCCAGGGTATAGCCGGTATTAAACCATACCTCTTCACTCTCCAGGGTATAGCCGGTATTAAACCATACCTCTTCTCTCTCCAGGGTATAGCCGGTATTTAACCATACCTCTTCTCTCTCCAGGGTATAGCCGGTATTAAACCATACCTCTTCTCTCCAGGTTATAGCCGGTATTTAACCATACCTCTTCTCTCTCCAGGGTATAGCCGGTACAGACGTGGCCAAGGAGGCGTCTGACATCATATTAACGGATGATAACTTCAGTAGTATAGTGAAGGCTGTGATGTGGGGGAGGAATGTCTACGACAGCATCTCCAAGTTCCTCCAGTTCCAGCTGACGGTCAACGTGGTGGCTGTCATAGTGGCCTTCACTGGGGCCTGCATCACACAGGTAACACACACACACAGCTTACTGTCAACGTGGTGGCTGTCATAGTGGCCATCACTGGGGCCTGCATCACACAGGTAACACACACACACACACACACACACACACAAAACGCACACTCAACATTGTGGACGTCAGTAGTGGCTTTTCACACATTCTCATCCACCCCTCTAACCCCCCCTCCCCCCCCGCCCCTCCCCCAGGACTCTCCTCTGAAAGCAGTCCAGATGTTATGGGTTAACCTTATCATGGATACCTTCGCCTCTCTTGCCCTAGCAACAGAACCCCCCACAGAGTCCCTGTTGCTACGGAAACCCTACGGCCGCAACAACCCTCTCATCTCCTTGACGATGTTGAAGAACATTCTGGGTCATGGAGTCTACCAGCTCATCATAATCTTTACTCTGCTGTTTATAGGTAACACACACACACACACACACACTTTCTATCCATAACTTTCCTTCTCCTCATTCATCATCTTGCCTCCAGTTCTCTTTCCCTTTAAGAACTTCTCTCCTCTCCTCTCTTGTGTCTGCTTTATAAAATCCTCCTCTCCCTCTTCTCTCTTCTCTCCTCCTCTTTTTTCCTCTCATCTCCTCTTATCTCCTCTCTTCCCTCTCCTCTCCTCTCCTCTCCTCTCCTCTCCTCTCCTCTCCTCTCCTCTCCTCTTCCCTCTCCTCCACTCCTCTCCCTCCTCTCTCTCCTCTCCTCTCTCCTCTCTCCTTCCCCTCACCTCTCTCCTCTCCTCTCTCCTTCCCCTCTCCTCTCTCCTCTCCTCTCTCCTCTCCTCTCCTCTCTCCTTCCTTCTCCTCTCTCCTTCCCCTCTCATCTCTCCTCTACCCTCTCCTCTCCCCTCTCCTCTCTCCTTCCTTCTCCTCTCTCCATCCTTCCCATCTCTCCATCCTTCCCATCCTCTCTCCTTTAGGAGAGCGTATCTTTAACATAGACAGTGGTCGCAACGCTCCACTCCACTCCCCTCCGTCAGAACACTACACCATCATTTTCAACACCTTCGTCCTCATGCAGCTCTTTAATGAGATCAACGCCAGGAAGATCCACGGGGAACGCAACGTCTTCGACGGAATCTTCGCCAACCCAATCTTCTGTTCCATAGTGTTCGGAACCTTAGTTATCCAGGTAGGCTGCACACACACACACAGACACACAGACACACAGACACACAGACACACAGACACACAGACACACAGACACACAGACACACAGACAGAGACTGGCTGCACACACACAGACACACAGACACACAGACACACAGACACACAGACACACAGACACACAGACAGAGACTGGCTGCACACGCACAGACACACAGACAGAGACTGGCTGCACACGCACAGACACACAGACACACAGACAGAGACTGGCTGCACACACACAGACACACAGACACACAGACACACAGACACACAGACACACAGACACACAGACAGAGACTGGCTGCAGACACAGAGACACACAGACAGAGACTGGCTGCACACACACAGACACACAGACACACAGACACACAGACACACAGACACACAGACACACAGACAGAGACTGGCTGCACACGCACAGACACACAGACACACAGACACACAGACACACAGACAGAGACTGGCTGCAGACACAGAGACACACAGACAGAGACTGGCTGCACACACACAGACACACAGACAGAGACTGGCTGCAGACACAGAGACACACAGACAGAGACTGGCTGCACACACACAGACACACAGACAGAGACTGCCATGTGTTATCTAATGAAATGTTGAGCATTTGTAGCATTATGGGTAATACTGTGATGTTATATTATTCATGTTATTCCCTCGGTGGTGATATCATATGTTATCTAGTTCAGCTGTGATAGTAGTTATGTTATTTACATGATAGTCAATTGCCTGGATTAGGACCTGCGCCGCTTCCTGTGTGAGGTAGGGTCGTACTCTACGGATGTTGTAGAGAATGAACCTGCAGGAGCAGGTCACTACTTTAATGTTTGCAGAGAACGACAGGGTCACACCAAGGGGGGGGGGGGGGGGGGGAGCAGGGTCACACCAAGTTCTCTGCACTCTGGGAGGGGGACACTGTGGAGTTGTTAACCGTTATCTAGGTGGTGATAGTCCAGTGGGGGGGCGAGCCATTCAGCTGTGATAGTAGTTATGTTATCTAGGTGATGATAGTCCAGTGGGGGGGCAAGCCATTCAGCTGTGATAGTAGTTATGTTATCTAGGTGGTGATAGTCCAGTGGGGGGGCAAGCCATTCAGCTGTGATAGTAGTTATGTTATCTAGGTGGTGATAGTCCAGTGGGGGGGCGAGCCATTCAGCTGTGATAGTAGTTATGTTATCTAGGTGATGATAGTCCAGTGGGTGGGGGGCGAGCCATTCAGCTGTGATAGTAGTTATGTTATCTAGGTGGTGATAGTCCAGTGGGGGGGGCGAGCCATTCAGCTGTGATAGTAGTTATGTTATCTAGGTGGTGATAGTCCAGTGGGGGGGGCGAGCCATTCAGCTGTGATAGTAGTTATGTTATCTAGGTGGTGATAGTCCAGTGGGGGGGCGAGCCATTCAGCTGTGATAGTAGTTATGTTATCTAGGTGGTGATAGTCCAGTGGGGGGGGGGGCGAGCCATTCAGCTGTGATAGTAGTTATGTTATCTAGGTGGTGATAGTCCAGTGGGGGGGGGCGAGCCATTCAGCTGTGATAGTAGTTATGTTATCTAGGTGGTGATAGTCCAGTGGGGGGGGCGAGCCATTCAGCTGTGATAGTAGTTATGTTATCTAGGTGGTGATAGTCCAGTGGGGGGGCGAGCCATTCAGCTGTGATAGTAGTTATGTTATCTAGGTGGTGATAGTCCAGTGGGGGGGGGGGGGCGAGCCATTCAGCTGTGATAGTAGTTATGTTATCTAGGTGGTGATAGTCCAGTGGGGGGGGGCGAGCCATTCAGCTGTGATAGTAGTTATGTTATCTAGGTGGTGATAGTCCAGTGGGGGGGGCGAGCCATTCAGCTGTGATAGTAGTTATGTTATCTAGGTGGTGATAGTCCAGTGGGGGGGCGAGCCATTCAGCTGTGATAGTAGTTATGTTATCTAGGTGGTGATAGTCCAGTGGGGGGGGCGAGCCATTCAGCTGTGATAGTAGTTATGTTATCTAGGTGATGATAGTCCAGTGGGGGGGCGAGCCATTCAGCTGTGATAGTAGTTATGGTACACTAGTATGTGGACACCCCTTCAAAATTAGTGGATTCGGCTATTTCAGCCACACCCGTTTCTGACAGGTGTATAAAATCGAGCACACAGCCATGCAATCTCCATAGACAAACATTAGCAGTAGAATTGTTTTACTGAAGAGCTCAGTGAACTTGAGCGGGGGCACCGTCATAGGATGCCACAAGTCAGTTCCTCAAATCCCTGCTAGAGCTGCCCTGGTCAACTGTAAGTGCTGTCATTGTGAAGTGGTAGACCACACAAGCTCACAGAACGGGACCGCCAAGTGCTGAAGCGCATGAAAATAGTCTGTCATTGGTTGCAACACTCACTACCGAGTTCCAAACTGCCTCTGGAAGCAATGTCAGCAAAATAACTGTTAGTCGGGAGCTTCATAAAATGGGTTTCCATGGCCGAGCAGCCGCACACAAGCCTAAGATCACCATGCGCAATGCCAAGCGTCGGCTGGAGTGGTGTAAAATTCGCCGCCATTGGACTCTGGAGCAGTGGAAACGCGTTCTCTGGAGTGATGAATCACGCTTCACCATCTGACAATCCGACGGACTAATCTGGGTTTGGCGGATGCCAGGAGAACGCTATCTGCCCGAATGCATAGTGCCAACTGTAAAGTTTGGTGGAGGAGGAATAATGGTCTGGGGCTGTTTTTCATGGTTCGGGCCCCTTAGTTCCAGTGAAGGGAAATCTTAACACTACAGCATACAATGACATTCTAGACGATTCTGGGCTTCCAACTGTTGCAACAATTTGGGGAAGGCCCTTTCCTGTTTCAGCATGACAATGCCCCCGTGCACAAAGCGAGGTCCATACAGAAATGGTTTGTCGAGATCGGTGTGGAAGAACTTGACTGGCCTGCACAGAGCCCTGACCTCAACCCCATCGAACACCTTTGGGATGAATTGGAACGGCGACTGCGAGCCAGGCCTAATCGCCCAACATCAGTGCCCGACCTCACTAATGCTCTTGTGGCTGAATGGAAGCAAGTCCCTGCAGCAATGTTCCAACATCTAGTGGAAAGCCTTCCCAGAAGAGTGGAGGCTGTTATAGCAGCAAAGGGGGGACCAACTCCATATTAATGGCCATGATTTTGGAATGAGATGTTGTCCACATACTTTTGGTCATGTAGTTATGTTATTTTATCTAGGTGGTGATAGTCCAGTGGGGAGGCAAGCCATTCAGCTGTGCTCCTCTCAACGTGGAACAGTGGCTCTGGTGCCTGTTCGTTGGAGTGGGAGAGTTACTCTGGGGACAGGTCAGTGTGTGTGTGTGTGTGTGTGTGTGCGCGCGTTAGTGTTGCGCGGGTCAGCTGTTTGCTAATAACCCATCCGCAACCACCTGACTATAGGCAATGTGATAAAGTAAAAATCTGGGGCCCGCACCCGACCCTAACCCGCTAATATAGATAATGCGCTCATAGATTATTTTTTTGACAGGACTTTTATGTTTCTGCTTATAATTTCTGACATTTTGTTAGTCAGCTTCTCTTCTGTCATTAGCCCTAGAATACTAAATAAACCTCAGCAGAATGTCATAAAAGATATCTGTAGAACGCTTCAATCTAGTTGATTTAGTTAGTTCTACTCTGTCATCTCTGCTTCTCTCGCGCAGCAAATATGTTTAGGGACCAAGGAGAAAATGCAATAAACCCCCCAAAAAAACGGTCTAGAATTTCGTTGCAGAACTTCTTCTAAATGACATCAGTTTGAACGGTTTTAAGAAAATTAAAAGCTGTTCAAACGACTCAAGTTTTTGATAAGATTTCAGTTCGGCTTGGATGCATATTTATGTGGTTGAAATACTGTCAGCTTTTAAGATGCTGATAAAGAGATAGATGGGAGGTATTGAATAGAGTTGCACCTTTACAGACGGTCCCTAACTGCGCATTCATTCTCTCCAGCTGCTGAAATAAAGAAATCGGTATTTCTGAGTCAATTTACATTTCGCAAATTATTTTACTGCAAGAAATGCTTAATTCTGCAGGAGTTAATATTATATTAGACTATGTGAGAGGTTATTGACCAACAGTCAGTGTCCAGATTACAGTTAGATAACCCATCTGAACAGTATAGTTCCCTTGCCATTTTGAAGTCCCTGTCTTGTGACTGTCTAATTTGTACAGTGCCTCACATCATCACACATATCACAGCAGCACTGATATCATCATCACACATATCACAGCAGCACTGATATCATCATCACACATATCACAGCAGCACTGATATCATCATCACACATATCACAGCAGCACTGATATCATCATCACACATATCACAGCAGCACTGATATCATCATCACACATATCACAGCAGCACTGATATCATCATCACACATATCACAGCAGCACTGATATCATCATCACACATATCACAGCAGCACTGATATCATCATCACACATATCACAGCAGCACTGATATCATCATCACACATATCACAGCAGCCTCTTTTACCACTTCACCAAATCTTTCCCAAAACATTACTTTTCCCAAAACATTACATTTCCAAAACAAAGTGGAACGGCGTTAACTATTTCTGCCCAAGTTCCCAAAAGCATTTGGTGATTGTCATGTATTTGGCCCTATAGCTGAAGCACTAACACCAGATACCATGAAAGAATAACCTAAAGGTAGCCTATAGATATGAATTATACATTGACGCCCTTCATCCACACATATTTCATGACCCTAAACCCACCCGCACCATGGATATAACCGTGGGGACTGCGGGTTATGGGTCAACCCACGCAGCACTAGCGTGTGCATGTGGATGTGTGCTCGTGTGTAATGTATCATGTATGTATCATGTATGTATCATGTATGTATCATGTATGTATGAATACTACTACCTTTCTCGTCTGACGACCGTCTCCGTGTGCATTGTCGGGGCGACAGGTGATCGCCACGGTTCCCAGCGACCGATTGCCGTGTCTGAAGGAGGCGGGGGCAGCGATGGCGGCGGTGGAGGAAGAGGAGGAGATGGACGATGGAGACGAAGAGGGAGAGATACGACGAGGACAGATGCTGTGGTGTAGAGGACTCAACCGCATACAGACACAGGTATCAGAACTCTAAATCACTCTCTCTTTCTCTACCCCTTTATCTGTACTCTCTCTTTAAAAGTACGGTAGCGTAGAAGTTTTAAACAGTTTTACTTCACTATTTAAAGCTGCAATATGTAACTTATTGGGCGTCCCGACCAAATTCATATAGACATGTGAGTTATAGATCTGTCACTCTCATTGAAAGCAAGTCTAAGAAGTGGTAGATCTGTTCTACGTGCGCTATTTCTATGCTTCCTGTTAAGTTTAGCATCTTTTACATTCGGTTTTGTACACCAGCTGAAAATACAGTATTTTTGGTTATTAAAAATACATTTCACAGCGGTTGAGGTGGTACAATGATTCTCTCCACTATACTTGCTTGTTTTGTCACATAAACTGAAATTAGGCAAACTATTAGAATTGTAGCAACCAGGAAATGGCGGAGCGATTTCTGCATAGTGCATCTTTAAAGCAAAGCAGTTCCATATAGTCAAAGTTAAATGTAGTAAAATAATTAGTCTGATTACTTTAGACTACTATATCAACCATGTTACACTGATCAAAAATATAAAACGCAACATGCAACAATTTCAAAGATTTTACTGAGTTACAGTTCATTTAAGGAAATCAGTCAATTTAAATAAATTCATTCAGCCCTAATCTATGGATTTCACATGACTGGGAATGCATATCTGTTGGTCACAGATACCTTTTTTAAAAAGGTAGCGGCGTGGATCAGAAAACCAGTCAGTATCTGGTGTGACCACCATTTGCCTCATGCAGCGCGACACATCTCCTTCCCATAGAGTTGATCAGGCTGTTGATTGTGGCCTGTGGAATGTTGTCCCACTCCTCTTCAATGGCTGTGCGAAGTTGCTGGATATCAGCGGGAACTGGAACACGCTGTTGTACACGTCAATCCAGAGCATCCCAAACATGCTCAATAGGTGACATGTCTGGTGAATAGGCAGGCCATGGAAGAACTGGGACATTTCAGCTTCCAGGAATTGTGTACAGATCCTTGAGACATGGGGCCGTGCATTATCATGCTGAAACATGAGGTGATGGCGGCGGATGAATGGCACGACAATGGGCCTTAGGACCTTGTCACGGTATCTCTGCATTCAAATTGCCATCGATAAAATGCAATTGTGTTTGTTGTCCATAGCTTATGGCTGCCCATACCATAACCCCACCGCCACCATGGGGCACTCTGTTCACAATGTTGACGTCAGCAAACCGCTCGCCCACACAACGCCATACACACCGGGATGAATCCGTGAAGAGCACACTCCTCCAGCGTGCCAGTGGCCATCGAAGGTGAGCATTTGCCCACATAAGTTGGCTACGACACCAAACTGCAGTCAGGTCAAGACCCTGGTGAGGACGACGAGCACGCAGATGAGCTTCCCTGAGACGGTTTCGGACAGAAATTCTTTGGTTGTGCAAACCCAGTTTCATCAGCTGTCCGGGTGGCTGGTCTCAGACGATCCCGCAGGTGAAGAAGCCGGATGTGGAGGCTAGCGTGGTTACACGTGGTCTGCGGTTGTGAGGATAGTTGGACGTGCTGCCAAATTCTCCAAAACGACGTTGGAGGCGACTTGGATTGTGGGGCAGTTAGATCACAATGTCAGGATGCTAGATGGAAATTGAATAAATATAGAATTCTGAATCAATCATATCAATCAATAAATGCACAATTTACTATGTAAAATATTCAGTGTAAATGAAGTTTGATTTGAGTTGAATGATGATATAATGATTAGAAAGTTGTAGGCTATTATTTGGGGAGAGAAATATGATGGTGCATCTAGTCATGACAGCTTGTGGTAGTTGAATAACTATGTAGAATAGGTTTGTATGTAGACCTACTGATAGCTAGCTGTGGTTCTATCTAATAAATAAACTATTTAGGATAAAAGTACATTTCCTGAAGAAAGTGTGCTGTGTTTGCTAGCTGGTTTTAAAGTGTGTATGGTTTTGAAATACGTTAAAGTGGTGGTAGTGTCTGCAGTATTAATGGTGGTGACTGGTTATAGTTGAGAAAGTAGGTAGATGAAGTTAGAATAGCCTGAGTTGGTTTGGTGTCTCTAGCTTGAACGGTTCAAGAGTTACAATTATTGTTGGTGGGTATTATATGCAAATGTATGCACATTTAAGTAGTTGTAATTTATAGTGCAGACCATTGCTAGACCAGAGCTAGCTAGCTACGTCCAGGACCAGAGCTGGACCAGAGCCTGTGTAGACCAAAGCAGTAGTTGTGGTCAGTAGTTGTGTGGTTGTGGTCAGTACTTGTAGTCTGTACTTTTGGTCAACAGTTGTGTTGTTGTGGTCATTAGTTGTGTGGTAAGTAGTGTTCAGTAGTTGTGGTAAGTAGTTGTGTGGTTCATTAGTTGTGGTAAGTAGTTGTGTGGTTTTGGTCAGTAATTATGGTTTAGTAGTTGTGGTCAGTAGTTGTGGTCTGTAGTGTTCAGTAGTTTTGTGGTTGTGGTCAGTTGTGTGGTTCAGTAGTTGGGGTCAGCAGTGGTCAGTAGTTGTGGTCAGTAGTTGTGATCAAGAGTTGTGTGGATTTGTTCAGTAGTTGTAGTTGTAGTCAGTAGTTGTGGTCATTAGTTGTGGTCAGTTATTGTGGTCAGTAGTTGTGTGGTTCAGTAGTTGTGGTCAGTGATTGTGGTAAAAGAGTTGTGGTCAGTAGTGGTTTTGGTCTGTAGTTATGTGGTTCAGTAGTTTTGTGGTCGTGGTCAGTAGTTGTGGTCAGTAGATATGTGGTCAGTAGTTGTGATCAGTCGTTTTGGTAAATATGTGTGTTTCAGTAGTTGTGGTCTATAGTGGTCAGTGATTGTGGTCAGTAGTTGTGGTCAGTGATTGTGGTCAGTAGTTGGTGTCAGTAATTGTGGTCAGTAGTTGTGGTCAGTGCTTGTGTTCAGTAGTTGTGGTCAGTAGTTGTATGGTTTTGGTCAGTAGTTGTGGTCAGTAGTTGTGGTCAGTGATTGTGGTCAGAAGTTGTGGTCAGTAGTTGTGGTCAGTGATTGTGGTCAGTAGTTGTGGTCAGAAGTTGTGGTCAGTAGTTGTGGTCAGTAGTTGGTGTCAGTAGTTGTGGTCAGTAGTTGTGGTCAGTACTTGTGGTCAGTAGTTGTGGTCAGTAGTTGTGGTCAGTAGTTGTGGTCAGTAGTTGTGATCTGTAGTTGTGGTCAGTAGTTGTGGTCAGTAGTTGGTGTCAGTAGTTGTGGTCAGTAGTTGTGGTCAGTGCTTGTGGTCAGTACTTGTGGTCAGTAGTTGTGGTCAGTGCTTGTGGTCAGTAGTTGTGGTCTGTAGTTGTGGTCAGTAGTTGTGGTCAGTAGTTGGTGTCAGTAGTTGTGGTCAGTGCTTGTGGTCAGTACTTGTGGTCAGTAGTTGTGGTCAGTAGTTGTGTTCAGTAGTTGTGGTCAGTAGTTGTGGTCAGTAGTTGTGGTCAGTATTTGTGGTCATTGCTTGTGGTCAGTAGTTGTGGTCAGTAGTTGTGGTCAGTAGTTGTGGTCTCTAGTTGTGGTCAGTAGTTGTGGTCAGTAGTTGTGGTCAGTAGTGGTGGTCAGTAGTTGTGGTCAGTAGTTGTGGTCAGTAGTTGTGGTCAGTAGTTGTGGTCAGTAGTTGTGATCTGTAGTTGTGGTCAGTAGTTGTGGTCAGTAGTTGGTGTCAGTAGTTGTGGTCAGTAGTTGTGGTCAGTGCTTGTGGTCAGTACTTGTGGTCAGTAGTTGTGGTCAGTGCTTGTGGTCAGTAGTTGTGGTCAGTAGTTGTGGTCAGTAGTTGTGGTCAGTAGTTGGTGTCAGTAGTTGTGGTCAGTGCTTGTGGTCAGTACTTGTGGTCAGTAGTTGTGGTCAGTAGTTGTGTTCAGTAGTTGTGGTCAGTAGTTGTGGTCAGTAGTTGTGGTCAGTATTTGTGGTCAGTAGTTGTGGTCAGTAGTTGTGGTCAGTAGTTGTGGTCTCTAGTTGTGGTCAGTAGTTGTGGTCAGTACCCAGTCAACATGGTGGGTTCGGGCCTATTCCGTTTGAGACTCAGGGGACTCGGCATCGACTCAGAGGGCTTCATACGGACCGAGCTTTTCCCGAGTCCTGCAGAATCATATTACTCTGGGTTCTGGCTAATGGTACTAGGGCCGAGTCCACTTCAGCATATCTGGCCCGATTCACTTTTTCAGAAGTTTCAGTCCTTCGGCCCCAATCCTGGCATTATAAGGCCTATGGTGGTTAATTATAGGATGACTTGGGATCCACGACAGACAGCACATCTCAGTGTTATAGGCTATAGCCTCTTTTTCTATGGTTAGGCCTATCTCTAAACGCCGATACATCCTGACAAAATACACCATATGAGTGGCCGAATGTCATTTTCTGGACCTTGTAAACTGTCGAGAATAAACCCATAACTGATCCGAATGGTTGTATAAAGCAGGGCTTTATTTCGGCATGAAGCACAAAAGGACGTTTGAGCGGTTATTCAAATTAGCCAACATCACTGCAGTTTACAGCCTAGACAATAATTGTGTACTAACAATAATACATTCCTCATCGCACTGTGTTGTTGTAGCCTAGGATGTAGAATCATTATTTTCTAAAGACGTAGGCCTACTGATATCAATAGTGGAGCGTGCCCGGCGACCGCAGAGCGCAGCCTGTAGGAACGCATAGGCCAGTATCTTCCATTTGATAATCTGCTACCTTGGCTGAAGGAGTGATGCAGCCTACAACCATGCATGTTGAATTATTGCAATAGCCTATTAAACTGTTATAAATGTAGTCTATAGCCTATTAAACTGTTATAAATGTAGTCTATAGCCTATTAAACTGTTATAATGTAGTCTATAGCCTATTAAACCGTTACATTACATTTACATTTTAGTCATTTAACAGACGCTCTTATCCAGAGCGACTTACAGTAGTGAGTCCATACATTTTCATGCTGTAGAGATACACCTAGTGGACAGAAACGTCCCTGTTGTAGGCATAATACAGCGCTGGCAAACAAATCCATTACATTAGCTACCTAAATGTGAAGTAAACTCAACTGAGTCATAGAGAATGGAGACCTTTAACTTGAAAATGTGCAGGATACATCTTTTCCGGTTTCTCTGACTTCTCCCTGACTTCTCCCTGACTTCTCCCTGACTTCTCCCTGACTTCTCCCTGACTTCCGGTTTTTATACTGTGTTATGTTTGTTCTCGTAGCACTCCTCACAGGCCGTTTGGTGTAAAAAAAAAAATAATGTTGGTGAGATGAAACTGCCAAAACTCTGAAAGGTATTATTGTACGTCAGAATTGAAATGTTAGTTCCTAATCGTAACACGGTGTTTGTATGTTCACAGATGACATGTCATGTTTTATGTTTCACGCATGGCTTTTCTTACGATCCTAACGATGCCTATATTCAATCTTTTGGCAGGTATCTCGCTCCATATATTCGGCTCTGCAAAAAGTAGAGTATGGCAATACTGCCCTCCTCTGTTTGTAAGTGAAACTACAGACAAATTCATAGCTCATGAATAAAACATATTACAGAACAAAATATGAATATTTATATGGCTGTACAGTGACTGACTAAAATGTGATTTTTATAAATTAGAACGTAGCCTAAGCATCCAGATCAAATGGAAATAAAAACACAGCATTATGGAAAAATCCTGTGGGTCTGCTGCAAATTGATAATTTGTTAGGCCAAGGACTACCAAAGATGATAATAATTAATCCCTTTAATCTGTGTGACTACTGTCACCTCAATCAGGCTGAGGCTAATCAGAGGCCCTTTATCTACTTCACTAGAGGCAGATGAACTCGAGGATGTCTCTGCGTGCAGTTTGAAGGAAGTTGCTAACTAGCGCTAGCACAATTGCTAACTAGCATAGACTTCCAGTCATTGCGCTAACGCTAGTTAGCATTGGCTCGCGAAACTACACTACCGTTCAAAAGTTTGGGGCCACCCAGAAATGTCCCTGCCCTCGAAAGAAAAGCAACTTCCCCGTCCATCAAAACAACATCAAACTGATCAGAAACACAGTGTAGACGCTGCCAATGCCGCAAATTCCTACTGCAGCTGGAAACGGCCGATCCTCAATGGAGTATCTACATAGGCTCACAGAGGCCCATTATCAGCAACCATCAGTCCTGTGTTCCAATGGCACGTTGTGTTTGCTAATCCAAGTTTATCATTTTAAAAGGCTAAAACCCTTTTGGAATTATGTTAGCACAGCTGAAAACTGTTGTGCTGATTAAAGAAGCAATAAAACTGGCCTTCTTGAGACTAGTTGAGCATCAGCAATTGTGGGTTCGATTACAGGCTCAAAATGGCCAGAAACAAATAACTTTCTTCTGAAACTCGTCAGTCTATTCTTGTGCTGAGAAATGAAGGCTATTCCATGCGAGAAATTGCCAAGAAACTGAAGATCTCGTACAACGCTGTGTACTACTCCCTTCACAGAACAGCGCAAACTAGCTCTAACCAGAATAGAAAGAGGAGTGGGAGGCCCCGGTGCACAACTGAGCAAGAGGACAAATACATTAGAGTGTCTAGTTTGAGAAACAGACACCCACAGGTTCTCAACTGGCAGCTTCATTAAATAGTACCCGCAAAACACCAGTCTCAACGTCAACAGTGAAGAGGCGACTCCGGGATGCTGACCTTCTAGGCAGAGTTGTAAAGAAAAAGCCATATCTCAGACTGGCCAATAAAAATAAAAGATTAAGATGGGCAGTCTGAGATATGGCTCTCTCTTTGCAACTCTGCCCAGAAGGCCAGCATCCCGGAGTCGCCCCTCCACCACCGACGCTGTGACCGGTGTCCTGCGGGTTGCTGATAATGGGCCTCTGCACGCCCATGTAGACATTCCACACACACAAAAAAAAATATGCAGTTTCCAGCTACAACAGCCATCCACAACATCAACAATGTCCACACTCTGATCAACCTGATGTCACTCCAGTGGACAAAAAAATTGCTCCTCTCTCGAAAACAAGGACACTTCCAAGCGACCCCAAACCCCTGAACGGCAGAGTACCTCTAATATCCTCATCGCCAAAATCCCGAAGTATCCCTTAACGGACACCAGTACTACATTTAACATTTTAGTCGTTTATCAGACACTCTTATCCAGAGCGACTTACAGTTGCATTCATCTGAAGATAGCTAGGTGAGATAACCACATATCACAGTCGTAATAAGTACATTTTTCCTCAATAAAGAAGTTATCAGCAAAGTCGGTGCTAGTAGGAAGAGACAAGTGCACATTGTTTTATTTTTTTAAATAATAAAAAATGTTGGGGGGTGGGGGGATAAGACTGAGATGTCTTATTTAAGATACTCTTTGAAGAGGTAGGGTTTCAGATGTTTTCGGAAGATGGGCAAGGACTCTGGGGTGACGGGACAGAGAAGAGAAGAGCTTTGACTGGGCTGAGCAGGAGCTGATCTCCCGTAGCGATGGGACGGCCAAGTACGAGGATATTTTAAGTACAGTATATATATCTCTGCAAAAGCATATTTTGTTGTATGCCTTTTAATGAATGGACTGTATAGCCTCCATTATCAGGGATCTACAGGGCAGGGCTTTCATTAACCTATCAAAATTAGCAGAATCAACTCCCCCAGGGGTTTGGCTTGTGGCAGTCTGTAATTACATGCAAAGCCCGTTCCTGTGAATCACACCACTGTTCGGTGTTCCTGTGAGATCCTCCACACTGCCTGTACTCTATTTGACCTCACCGTAACGTTATGTACAAATGTAGTCTATAGCCTATTAAACTGTTATAAATGTATTCTATAGCCTATTAAACTGTTATAAATGTAGTCTATAGCCTATTAAACTGTTATAAATGTAGTCTATAGCCTATTAAACTGTTATAATGTAGTCTATAGCCTATTAAACTGTTATAAATGTAGTCTATAGCCTATTAAACTGTTATAAATGTAGTCTATAGCCTATTAAACTGTTATAAATGTAGTCTATAGCCTATTAAACTGTTATAATGTAGTCTATAGCCTATTAAACTGTTATAAATGTAGTCTATAGCTTATTAAACTGTTATAAATGTAGTCTATAGCCTATTAAACTGTTATAAATGTATTCTATAGCCTATTAAACTGTTATAAATGTAGTCTATAGCCTATTAAACTGTTATAATGTAGTCTATAGCCTATTAAACTGTTATAAATGTAGTCTATAGCCTATTAAACTGTTACAAATGTAGTCTATAACCTATTAAACTGTTATAAATGTAGTCTATAGCCTATTAACATAGCAAAATAAATAACGACCCTGACAGTCAATAGAAAAAATCATGGCGCTCGAAACATCATGATTGTGGGTTTGATTCCCGGGGCCACGAATGGAATATGAATGGAATATGAATGCATGCATACTGTCGCTTTGGATAAAGTGAATTCTATCACCAACTGTGTAACTCGGTCATAGTGTTTCTTTGTCATAACCCAAGATTGCTAGCCATATTTTTGCTGAACCTGAACATAGACAAAGTTTAATTCAAAATTGAGACCTCACATCACCAAGTAAACAATAGGCTAATATTTCCTGTCTGTTTTACAAATCTGTGATTGTAATTTAACAAAACAAATAGCAGCATACAGTGCATTCAGAAAGTCTTCAGACCCTTTGACTTTTTCCACATTTTGTTACGTTTCAGCCTTATTCTGAAATTTATTTTTATTTTATTATTTCATCAATCTACACACAATATCCCATAATGACGAAGCAAAAACAGGTTTCAGAAATGTTTGCAAATGTATAAAAAAATGTAATCACATTTACATACACTACCAGTCAAAAGTTCGGTCACACCTACTCATTCAAGGGTTTTTCTTTATTTTTAAAATGTTTTACATTGTAGAATAATAGTGAAGACATCAAAACTATGAAATAACACATATGGAATCATGTAGTAACCAAAAAAGTGTTAAACACATTAAAATATATTTTATATTTGAGATTCTTCAAATAGCCACCCTTTGCCTTGATGACAGCTTTGCACACTCTTGGCATTCTCTCAACCAGCTTCATGAGGTAGTCACCTGGAATGCATTTCAATTAACAGGTGTGCCTTCTTAAAAGTTAATTTATGGAATTTATTTCCTTCTTAATGTGTTTGAGCCAATCAGATGTGTTGTGACAAGGTAGGGGAGGTATACAGAAGATCTACCTATTTGGTAAAAGACCAAGTCCATATTATGGCAAGAACAGCTCGAATAAGCAAAGAGAAACAACAGTCCATCATTACTTTAAGACACGAAGATCAGTCAATACGGAACATTTCAAGAACTTTGAAAGTTTCTTCAAGTGTAGTCGCAAAAACTATCAAGTGCTATGATGAAACTGGCTCTCATGAGGACCGCCACAGGAATGGAAGACCCAGAGTTACCTCTGCTGCAGAGGATAAGTTCATTAGAGTTACCAGCCTCAGAAATTGCAGCCCAAATAAATACTTCACAGAGTTCAAGTAACAGACACATCTCAACATCAACTGTTCAGAGGGGACTGTGTTTCATGGTCGAATTGCTGCAAAGAAACCACTACTAAAGGACACCATTAAGAAGAAGAGACCTGCTTGGGCCAAGAAACACGAGCAATGGACATTAGACCAGTGGACATTTTTCCTTTGGTCTGGAGTCCAAATTTGAGATTTTTGGTTCCAACCGCCGTGGCTTTGTGAGACGCGGTGTGGGTGAACGGATGATCTCCACATGTGTAGTTCCCACCGTAAAGCATGGAGGAGGTGGTGCTATGGTGTGGGGGTGCTTTGCTGGTGACACTGTCAGTGATTTATTTAGAATTCAAGGCACACTTAACCAGCATGGCAACCACAGCATTCTGCAGCGATACGCCATCCAATATGGTTTGGGCTTAGTGGGACTATCATTTGTTTTTCAACAGGACAATGACCCAACACACCTCCAGGCTGTGTAAGGGCTATTTACCAAGAAGGAGAGTGATTGAGTGCTGCATCAGATGACCTGGCCTCCACAATCCCCCGACCTCAACCCAATTGAGATGGTTTGGGATGAGTCGGACTGCAGAGTGAAGGGAAAGCAGCCAACAAGTGTTCAGCATATGTGGGAACTCCTTCAAGACTGTTGGAAAAGCATTCTAGGTGAAGCTGGTTGAGAGAATGCCAAGAGTGTGCAAAGATGTCATCAAGGCAAAGGGTGGCTATTTGAAGAATCTCAAATATAAAATATATTTTGATTGTTTAACACTTTTTTGGTTACTACATGACTCCATATGTGTTATTTCATTATTTCACTATTATTCTACAATGTAGAAAATAGTTTAAAAAAAGAAAGAAAACCCCTTGAATGAGTAGGTGTGTCCAAACCATTGACTGGTACTGTAAGTATTCAGACCCTATACCCAGGACTTTGTTGAAGTACCTTTGGCAGCGAGTACAGCCATGAGTCTTCTTGGGTATGACGCTACAAGCTTAACACACCTGTATTTCTCCCATTCTTCTCTGATGGCTTTGTTATAGGTGGTTGTGAATTTAACGGCTCTTTTCTGGATTTTGATAATTAGCGGGTATCGACCTAATTCTGCTCTGCATGCATTATTTAGTGTTTTACGTTGTACACTGAGGATATTTTTGCTGAATTCTGTATGCAGAGGCTCAATTTGGTGTTTGTCCCATTTTGTGAATTCTTGGTTGGTGAGCGGAACCCAGACCTCACAACCATAAATGGCAATGGGTTCTATAACTGATTCAAGTATTTTTAGCCAGATCCTAATTGGTATGTCAAATGTTATGTTCCTTTTGATGGCATAAAAGGCCCTTCTTGCCTTGTCTCTCAGATCGTTCACAGCTTTGTGGAAGTTACCTGTGGCGCTGATGTTTAGGCCGAGGTATGTATAGTTTTTTCTGTGCTCTAGGGCAACGGTGTCTAGATGGAATTTGTATTTGTGGTCCTGGCATTAGGGCCTGTTTTGGAACACCATTATTTTTGTCTTACTGAGATTTACTGTCGGGGCCCAGGTCTGACAGAATCTGTGCAGAAGATCTAGGTGCTGCTGTAGGCCCTCCTTGGTTGGGGAGAGAAGCACCAGATCATCAGCAAACAGAAGACATTTGACTTCAGATTCTAGTAGGGTGAGGCTGGGTGCTGCAGACTGTTCTAGTGCCCTCGCCAATTTGTTGATATATATATGTTGAAGAGGGTGGGGCTTAAGCTGCAGCCCTGTCTCACCCCACGGCCCTGTGGAAAGAAATGTGTTTTTTGCCTATTTTAACCGCACACTTGTTGTTTGTGTACATGGATTTTATAACGTTGTATGTTTTTCCCCCAACACCAGTTTCCATCAATTTGTATAGCAGACCCTAATGCCCTCTACTCTCTCTCCTCTCCCTCTACTCTCTCTCCCCTTCCTCTCTCTCTCCTCTCCCCCTACTCTCTCTCCCCCTCCTCTCTCTCTCCTCTCCCCCTCCTCTCTCTCTCCTCTCCCCCTACTCTCTCTCTCCTCTCCCCCTACTCTCTCTCCTCTTTCAGCTGATATTGTCTGTTCTTTTCTCTAACAGACCAGGAGAGAGGGCTGCTCCTCTCCTCCCCTACCGCCAACTCTCGCTCGCTCTCTTTCTATTTCTCTCTCTCTTACTCTCTCTCCTTCTTTCTCTGTCTTGGAAGGTTTGTCTGGTCCGCTAGAAGCCAACAGTAATATTGTGGGTCCATGGTCTGTACAGTAGAGCAGGACCCGGTCCGTGGCCACATATATTTATTTTTTTACATTTAATTTGTGTTATTAATATTACTAACAACAACAGATTACACACACTTTTGCCAAGGGATCCATGGAATATGTTTTAGTGTAATACAATAACATCAAATAACAAATATTATTAATCTACAATTTATGTTCTAAACACTGGGCAACATGGGCCTGGGGAGCTCACATAGTACTCCACCGATTATACATGTTTCAGCTCAATGCTTCTTGTATTCCCCCAAATGATATATGTGTATGTGTATATATACAGTATATTTATTATATATTTTTACATAAATGCACTGTAATTTAACTGCAAAATGTTTCTCTCTGCCTCTTGGCAAAATGTGTAGAATTGCAGGAAATGTGATTGAAAACTGCAAAATTCTCTCTCAGATTAAAAGAGGCGGGCCTTTAAAATGTTCCTTCCCAGGGCCCGAGACTTGGTTCATCCGGCCATGCACTGACAAAGTCATAGAAGAACTCTATGTATGCTATTTTCATCTCTATTGATCTTTGAGTTCTGATTATGAGGGGGTCCCCGGCCCCAAATCGTTTGGGAACCCCTGAACTAGCATAGACCATTATGAGATCTAAATACAACAGCCCTGTTAGTAGTCTAGATAAGGTTAGAGAACACCTGAACTAGCATAATTATCAGATCTAAATACAACAGCTCAGTTAGTAGACTTGATAAGGTTTGAGATCCCCTCAACTAGCATCGTTATCAGATCTAAATACAACAGCTCAGTTAGTAGACTTGATAAGGTTAGAGAACCCCTGAACTAGCATAGACCATTATCAGATCTAAATACAACAACCCATGAACTAGCATATATAGGTTTCTTTAGACATTTCCTCTTCATTTTATTTCCACGGAATACAGGAGGGGACTAAGCATGCACCCCTGAGGGGCCCCCGTGTTGAGAGTCAGCGTTGTCGATGTGTTGTTGCCTACCTTCACAAGCTGGGGGCGGCCCATCAGGAAGTCCAGGATCCAGTTGCAGAGGGAGGTGTTTAGTCCCAGGGTCATTAGCTTAGTGATGAGCTTTGTGGGCACTATGGTGTTGAACGCTGAGCTGTAGTCAATTAACAGCATTCTCACATAGGTGTTCCTTTTGTCCAGGTGGGAAAGGGCAGTGTGGAGTGTGATTGAGATTGTGTCATCTGTGGATCTGTTGGGGCGAATTGGAGTGGTGTCTGGGATGATGGTGTTGATGTGAGCCATGACCAGCCTTTCAAAGCATTTCATGGCTACAGATGTGAATGCTACCGGGCGATAGTCATTTAGGCAGGTTACCTTGGCGTTGTTGGGCACAGGGACTATGGTGGTCTGCTTGAAGCATTACAGACTGGGTCAGGGAGAGGTTGGACCTTTTAGTAAAGACACCCGCCAGCTGGTCAGTGCTTGCTCTGAGTACGCGTCCAGGTAATCTGTCTAGCCCTGCGAATGTTAACCTGTTTAAAGGTCTTACTCACATTGTCTACAGAGAGCGTGATCACAGAGTCATCTGGAACAGCTGGTGCTCTCATGCGTGGTTCAGTGTTGCTTGCCTCGAAGCGAGCATAGAAGGCTTTTAGCTCGTCTGTTAGGCTTGCGTCACTGTGCAGCTCGTGGCAGGGTTTCCCTTTGTAATCCGTGATACTTTGCAATCCATGCCACATCCGACGAGCGTCAGAGCCGGTGTAGTAGGATTCGATCTTGGTCCTGTAGTGACGCTTTGCTTGTTTGATGGTTCGTTTGAGTGTTGTAGTAAGGTTAGAGTAAGGTCATCTCGCTGTGTCTGTGCTTTCCTTTCCTCTCGTTTTCAACCATCATGTTTTCCATCTAGCTACCTTGAGTGGTCCAATAGGGAGAGATACATAACGCCCCCTAGTAGGGCAACTGTGGTACTGCATGCAATATACTGCCACCTAGTAGGGCAACTTTGGTACTGCAGGCAATATACTGCCCCCTGGCATGGCAACTTTTGTCAAAAATTAGTTAGGCCTAGATTCAATCATATCAAGCGTTAACCGGTGATAGCAGACACCCACATAGCGGATGTTTTTCGGCGATGTCGGAGGTGGAACTGCGTTGGAGCCGAAAAATCAGTGAGCAGCTGCTCTTCCAATCATTGTCACGAAGCCACACCCGCCCCACTCGCATTAGAAGTTCAGAACGAGAAAGTGTAGGCTGTATCGAAATAATTGTGCTCAAATTGAAAAATCATTAAACAAAATAAAAAGGATTTCTATCATCCTAATGGAGGATTACATCACATTCCAGTGTTTGAGCTTGTAAATAAGGCTGCATGGGATTTCTGTTAATGTGATTCTGTGCATCCAATGGCAATAGCCTGCTTTAGGTGTAATGCCGGGAGCCACAAAACAACCGCTATGCAGATTTTGACTAAAACGGATCTGATTGAATCGAGCCCTTAGTCACATATAATCTTTAGATGGTTCTTCATATGTCTGTGAAGTTAGTTAATGAAAAATAGAAAAATCTATCTGCATAAACCCATTTGAACTTGGCGCTGCAATCCAATCACAAGCCTGAACAAATACAGATGGACCAATCAAAACACGTCTTTGCCATTTCCTTCTAAGTATGGTCTAGCTAGTCTAGGCAGCAATAACGGCACACAATCAAAAAAATCTTAAAGTAAATGATGTCACATCGTTGTTCAGTGATGACAATAATTCATCTGATTTTACTTTTTTGTTGTCTGATGATCATAAGACATTTCTTAATGTATTTGATGATGTGTTCTGACTGTTTATTCTATCATATTAAAAAAGCCACAGACTTTCTTAAAAACTCAAAATGTCTAATTCAGAACTGTCAGTTAGAATCTTATTGCTGAGATTCAGGATTTTGATGCTCTGTACTTTAAGGTATCTTAAAGGTGAGGACCTTAATGGGTTATGAAAGAAGAATTCACTTCAAAACAGTTCTGAGATCTGGGATGGGAAAGCGTTGATGCTCAATATCTCAGAACTATGCTTTGTGCAGATAGAACATTGTAGTCCCAAGGTCACGATTATCGGGATAGTAGTGCACTACACTGTAGGGAATAGGGTGTTGCTGGAGACGCAGCCTAACGTCTCAAACGTCTGTCTGCATAAGATGTTTTCCTGGACAACAGATACACACAACTACTGCTTGACCGTCTGTCCGTGTGTGTGTGTGTGTGTGTGTGTGTGTGTGTGTGTGTGTGTGTGTGTGTGTGTGTGTGTGTGTGTGTGTGTGTGTGTGTGTGTGTGTGTGTGTGTGTGTGTGTGTGTGTGTGTGTGTGTGTGTGTCTGTGTGTGTGTGTGTGTGTGTGTGTGTGTATGTATGTATATGTGTGTGTATGTATGTGTGTGTGTGTGTGTGTGTTTGTGTGTGTGTGTGTGTGTGTGTCTGTGTGTGTGTGTGTGTGTGTGTGTGTGTGTGTGTGTATGTATGTGTGTGTGTATGTATGTGTGTGTGTGTGTGTGTGTGTGTGTGTGTATGTATGTGTGTGTGTATGTATGTGTGTGTGTGTGTGTGTGTGTGTGTGTGTGTGTGTGTGTGTGTGTGTCTGTGTGTGTGTGTGTGTATGTATGTATATGTGTGTGTGTATGTATGTATGTATGTGTGTGTGTGTGTGTGTGTGTGTGTGTGTGTGTGTGTGTGTGTGTGTGTGTGTGTGTGTGTGTGTATGTGTCCGTGTGTGTGTGTGTATGTGTCTTCATCGTTGGATGTTATGTTGCAGATCAGTCTAACACACTTTCACCTCTGCCACCCTCTAACCTGCACATGCATGTGTGTGTGTTTGCGTGTTTGCGTGTTTGTGTGTTTGCGTGTTTGCGTGTTTGCGTGTGACCACTCATCTCTCTCTCCAGCACACACACGTGTGTCTTGGTTACGTTGGTTGTCTTTCTTTTCCCATATGCAGCAGGTGGCTGGGTGTCAGAGGTCAGGGTTTAGAGATCAGGGGATTAGGGTTGCCTAATACATTCCCCCCCCCCCTCCTTATTTCAGGATTCCTTCTACCGGGAGTTCTGGAAAAACTTTCTGGGAAAAGTAAAAGGAACTTTGCAGCCCTAGTCAGGGGTTAGGGGTCAGAGGTCAGATAGCTGTGAGACTGCAGCCACCTGGTCCTGAGTGTCAGTCCCTCCGTTCATCCATTCGTCCGTCCACTGAAGGACGAGTCTGCCTGTCTCCCTCTCTCCACCTCCTCACTCACTCTCTCCTTCCCTCTCTCCTTCCCCCTCTCCCCATCTCTCCTTCTCCTGTAGATGCGTGTAGTCAATGCTTTCCGTACCAACGTGTATGAGACCCGAGAGAAACCGGAATCACGGAACTCCATCCATAACTTCATGGCTCACCCAGAATTCCTGATCAATGACCTCATCCATAACATCCCTCTGATCGACGACACGGACATCGATGAGGAGTCCGAGCTGAGTCGATACCAGCACCACCTCCACCCCGCCCTCCGCAAGCCCCCCCCACCCCCCGCCCAGCCCCCCTCCTCCTCCCGCCCGCCGAGGCCCTACCGACAACACAGTCTCCCCGTCACCCCTACCAACATAAACAACAACGCAACACTGGTCACCCTTGGCAACACAAACAACAACGCTGTTTCCCCAGGTAACCGATGCATCAATTATGAAGTTGCGACCAGAGCTACAACTACGCTAGGGGTAACAGGCTCCTAGCCTCCTCCTCCTCTCCTTCCCTCTGCTGCTCCCCCGCCCTCCTCCTCTACTGCGTTGAGACATCCTTATAACTCATCAACAGATGCAGGGAGGAATGGGCAGACAGACAGACAGACAGACAGACAGACAGACAGACAGGAGAGAGAGACAGGAGAGAGAGACAGGAGAGAGAGACAGGCAGACAGGGAGGAGAGACAATAGACAGACATTTCAAAGGATAAACATTTTTCCACCATCAGAGAGGAGGGGTGTAAAGGGAGTCTAGGTTCTGACTGGAGGGAGGAGTTAAGCCCTTCCTTCCTGCTTCTCTTCTTAATGCTATGACCAGGCCACTGGACCACAGGGGAGAGGAGGAGTGATCTGCTGTGACCAGGCCACTGGACCACAGGGGAGAGGAGGAGTGATCTGCTATGACCAGGCCACTGGACCACAGGGGAGAGGAGGAGTGATCTGCTATGACCAGGCCACTGGACCACAGGGGAGAGGAGGAGTGATCTGCTGTGACCAGGCCACTGGACCACAGGGGAGAGGAGGAGTGATCTGCTATGACCAGGCCACTGGACCACAGGGGAGAGGAGGAGTGATCTGCTATGACCAGGCCACTGGACCACAGGGGAGAGGAGGAGTGATCTGCTATGACCAGGCCACTGGACCACAGGGGAGAGGAGGAGTGATCTGCTATGACCAGGCCACTGGACCACAGGGGAGAGGAGGAGTGATCGGACATTATACAACTCTACACAAGAACTCGACAACAAAACTCAGACACTTTCCCTCCTCCTCTCCTCTCCTCACCTCACAGCCTACTCCTCCAGTCAAACTACAACTCCCACAATGCAGCGGTGGATCAACAGGATCCTGGGGTGACAGGGGGGCGGATTCACTCTGTTTCTTATTAATGAATAGTACAAACCAGGGGAGAACGTCTGCCCGCTCTTTCAAGGCCGCCCGGGGTCAATGGGGGATTATAGTCAATGGGGGATCATCGTGGTCAATATTTGTGGATATACACAAAATGTTCAAACACAATCATTGTACCAATACTTCCTTCTATTTCAACAGATGTATGTCCTTGAACCGATTATTTTAAAATCGCACACAGAATAAGTTATAAGGATAATTTGCAGCCTGCAGTACCCCGGTCGGCCTTCAGGAGGGGGCAGCACTGAGCTAGCCTGCAAAGCGTTTTTTCATCCATGGCAAACTTGGTGCAAAACAATGCAAAACTGTGGCCCCATCCGACGATACCCCCGGACAGGGCCAACCAGGCAGGATATAACCCCACCCACTTGATATCATTCACAGCTTACTTACCTCCAGCCTCCAGTCTTTTTTCTATGCTGCAATAGCCTATGTGCTGGGGGGCTAGGGTCAGTCTGTTATATCTGGTGTCCTGTGTGAATTTAAGTATGCTCCCTCTAATCCACATCAGGTAACTGATGCAAGTAGTAGAATCAGATTTAAAAAATACACTGTGACTGTGAAGCAACACAAACATAGACACAGACACATGCATACACACACACAATAACATACGCACTATACACACACGTACACATGGATTTTGTTTTGTAGATATGTGGTAGTGGAGTAGAGGCCTGAGGGCACACAGTGTGTTGTGAAATCTACCTTAATTTAGCTGGACCCCAGGAAGAGTAGCTGCTGCCTTGGCAGGAACTAATGGGGATCCATAATAAACCCCAGGAAGAGTAGCTGCTGCCTTGGCAGGAACTAATGGTGATCCATAATAAACCCCGGGAAGAGTAGCTGCTGCCTTGGCAGGAACTAATGGGGATCCATAATAAACCCCAGGAAGAGAAGCTGCTGCCTTGGCAGGAACTAATGGGGATCCATAATAAACCCCAGGAAGAGTAGCTGCTGCCTTGGCAGGAACTAATGGGAATCCATAATAAACCCCAGGAAGAGTAGCTGCTGCCTTGGCAGGAACTAATGGGAATCCATAATAAACCCCAGGAAGAGTAGCTGCTGCCTTGGCAGGAACTAATGGGGATCCATAATAAACCCCAGGAAGAGTAGCTGCTGCCTTGGCAGGAACTAATGGGGATCCATAATAAACCCCAGGAAGAGTAGCTGCTGCCTTGGCAGGAACTAATGGGGATCCATAATAAACCCCGGGAAGAGTAGCTGCTGCCTTGGCAGGAACTAATGGTGATCCATAATAAACCCCGGGAAGAGTAGCTGCTGCCTTGGCAGGAACTAATGGGGATCCATAATAAACCCAGGGAAGAGAAGCTGCTGCCTTGGCAGGAACTAATGGGGATCCATAATAAACCCCAGGAAGAGTAGCTGCTGCCTTGGCAGGAACTAATGGGGATCCATAATAAACCCCAGGAAGAGTAGCTGCTGCCTTGGCAGGAACTAATGGGGATCCATAATAAACCCCAGGAAGAGTAGCTGCTGCCTTGGCAGGAACTAATGGGGATCCATAATAAACCCCAGGAAGAGTAGCTGCTGCCTTGGCAGGAACTAATGGGGATCCATAATAAACCCCAGGAAGAGTAGCTGCTGCCTTGGCAGGAACTAATGGGGATCCATAATAAACCCCAGGAAGAGTAGCTGCTGCCTTGGCAGGACCTAATGGGGATCCCTAATAAACCCCAGGAAGAGTAGCTGCTGCCTTGGCAGGAACTAATGGGGATCCATAATAAACCCCAGGAAGAGAAGCTGCTGCCTTGGCAGGAACTAATGGGGATCCATAATAAACCCCAGGAAGAGTAGCTGCTGCCTTGGCAGGAACTAATGGTGATCCATAATAAACCCCAGGAAGAGTAGCTGCTGCCTTGGCAGGAACTAATGGGGATCCATAATAAACCCCAGGAAGAGTAGCTGCTGCCTTGGCAGGAACTAATGGGGATCCATAATAAACCCCAGGAAGAGTAGCTGCTGCCTTGGCAGGAACTAATGGGGATCCATAATAAACCCCAGGAAGAGTATCTTCCGGCTTTCGCAGGAACTTATGGGGATCCATATTAAACCCCAGGAAGAGTAGCTGCTGCCTTGGCAGGAACTAATGGGGATCCATAATAAACCCCAGGAAGAGTAGCTGCTGCCTTGGCAGGAACTAATGGGGATCCATAATAAACCCCAGGAAGAGTAGCTGCTGCCTTGGCAGGAACTAATGGGGATCCATAATAAACCCCAGGAAGAGTAGCTGCTGCCTTGGCAGGAACTAATGGGGATCCATAATAAACCCCAGGAAGAGTAGCTGCTGCCTTGGCAGGAACTAATGGGGATCCATAATAAACCCCAGGAAGAGTAGCTGCTGCCTTGGCAGGAACTAATGGGGATCCATAATAAACCCCAGGAAGAGTAGCTGCTGCCTTGGCAGGAACTAATGGGGATCCATAATAAACCCCAGGAAGAGTAGCTTCTGCCTTGGCAGAACTAATGGGGATCCATAATAAACCCCAGGAAGAGTAGCTGCTGCCTTGGCAGGAACTAATGGGGATCCATAATAAACCCCAGGAAGAGTAGCTGCTGCCTTGGCAGGAACTAATGGGGATCCATAATAAACCCCAGGAAGAGTAGCTGCTGCCTTGGCAGGAACTAATGGGGATCCATAATAAACCCCAGGAAGAGTAGCTGCTGCCTTGGCAGGAACTAATGGGGATCCATAATAAACCCCAGGAAGAGTAGCTGCTGCCTTGGCAGGAACTAATGGGGATCCATAATAAACCCCAGGAAGAGTAGCTGCTGCCTTGGCAGGAACTAATGGGGATCCATAATAAACCCCAGGAAGAGTAGCTGCTGCCTTGGCAGGAACTAATGGGGATCCATAATAAACCCCAGGAAGAGAAGCTGCTGCCTTGGCAGGAACTAATGGGGATCCATAATAAACCCCAGGAAGAGTAGCTGCTGCCTTGGCAGGAACTAATGGGGATCCATAATAAACCCCAGGAAGAGTAGCTGCTGCCTTGGCAGGAACTAATGGGGATCCATAATAAACCCCAGGAAGAGTAGCTGCTGCCTTGGCAGGAACTAATGGGGATCCATAATAAACCCCAGGAAGAGTAGCTGCTGCCTTGGCAGGAACTAATGGGGATCCATAATAAACCCCAGGAAGAGTAGCTGCTGCCTTGGCAGGAACTAATGGGGATCCATAATAAACCCCAGGAAGAGTAGCTGCTGCCTTGGCAGGAACTAATGGGGATCCATAATAAACCCCAGGAAGAGTAGCTGCTGCCTTGGCAGGAACTAATGGGGATCCATAATAAACCCCGGGAAGAGTAGCTGCTGCCTTGGCAGGAACTAATGGGGATCCATAATAAACCCCGGGAAGAGTAGCTGCTGCCTTGGCAGGAACTAATGGGGATCCATAATAAACCCCAGGAAGAGTAGCTGCTGCCTTGGCAGGAACTAATGGGGATCCATAATAAACCCCAGGAAGAGTAGCTGCTGCCTTGGCAGGAACTAATGGGGATCCATAATAAACCCCAGGAAGAGTAGCTGCTGCCTTGGCAGGAACTAATGGGGATCCATAATAAACCCCAGGAAGAGTAGCTGCTGCCTTGGCAGGAACTAATGGGGATCCATAATAAACCCCAGGAAGAGTAGCTGCTGCCTTGGCAGGAACTAATGGGGATCCATAATAAACCCCGGGAAGAGTAGCTGCTGCCTTGGCAGGAACTAATGGGGATCCATAATAAACCCCAGGAAGAGTAGCTGCTGCCTTGGCAGGAACTAATGGGGATCCATAATAAACCCCAGGAAGAGTAGCTGCTGCCTTGGCAGGAACTAATGGGGATCCATAATAAACCCCAGGAAGAGTAGCTGCTGCCTTGGCAGGAACTAATGGGGATCCATAATAAACCCCAGGAAGAGTAGCTGCTGCCTTGGCAGGAACTAATGGGGATCCATAATAAACCCCAGGAAGAGTAGCTGCTGCCTTGGCAGGAACTAATGGGGATCCATAATAAACCCCAGGAAGAGTAGCTGCTGCCTTGGCAGGAACTAATGGGGATCCATAATAAACCCCAGGAAGAGTAGCTGCTGCCTTGGCAGGAACTAATGGGGATCCATAATAAACCCCAGGAAGAGTAGCTGCTGCCTTGGCAGGAACTAATGGGGATCCATAATAAACCCCGGGAAGAGTAGCTGCTGCCTTGGCAGGAACTAATGGGGATCCATAATAAACCCCGGGAAGAGTAGCTGCTGCCTTGGCAGGAACTAATGGGGATCCATAATAAACCCCAGGAAGAGTAGCTGCTGCCTTGGCAGGAACTAATGGGGATCCATAATAAACCCCAGGAAGAGTAGCTGCTGCCTTGGCAGGAACTAATGGGGATCCATAATAAACCCCAGGAAGAGTAGCTGCTGCCTTGGCAGGAACTAATGGGGATCCATAATAAACCCCAGGAAGAGTAGCTGCTGCCTTGGCAGGAACTAATGGGGATCCATAATAAACCCCAGGAAGAGTAGCTGCTGCCTTGGCAGGAACTAATGGGGATCCATAATAAACCCCGGGAAGAGTAGCTGCTGCCTTGGCAGGAACTAATGGGGATCCATAATAAACCCCAGGAAGAGTAGCTGCTGCCTTGGCAGGAACTAATGGGGATCCATAATAAACCCCAGGAAGAGTAGCTGCTGCCTTGGCAGGAACTAATGGGGATCCATAATAAACCCCAGGAAGAGTAGCTGCTGCCTTGGCAGGAACTAATGGGGATCCATAATAAACCCCAGGAAGAGTAGCTGCTGCCTTGGCAGGAACTAATGGGGATCCATAATAAACCCCAGGAAGAGTAGCTGCTGCCTTGGCAGGAACTAATGGGGATCCATAATAAACCCCAGGAAGAGTAGCTGCTGCCTTGGCAGGAACTAATGGGGATCCATAATAAACCCCAGGAAGAGTAGCTGCTGCCTTGGCAGGAACTAATGGGGATCCATAATAAACCCCAGGAAGAGTAGCTGCTGCCTTGGGATGCGGATGCTATCCATCTGGTCAGTCAGGCTGGCTGCAATCACTTTAATGCAACTTCAAATCCAAATTCTGGAAAATGGAAGGAATGGAAGGCAATGTTTTGATTGGGTGGGATTCCCTCGCTAGTGTTCTTCCTTCTCTCACAGGGAACAACCAAACTCTGACCAATCAGCGGCTTTGAATGTTGCTACGTTTCTCGTGGGTGTGGTTTTGCACCAAGTTTGGCGTGGATAAAAAGGCAGCGTCTTCAACGTCACTTCCTAGAGTAGCTAAAACTGAGCATGCAACGTTTCCAAAAACGTCTCCGTGAAGCAAGATGGCGACACACTGACACAACACTTCCTGATCTTCACATAGGGTGATGTCATCAATGGCTCCGTCCATTCTTTTTACGGCGTATGATACAACCACCACTACTACGGTTACTATGACTACCATCGTCGTCGCCATGGTTACTACTCTGAAATCCCTACTTTCACTGCTGTGGTTTACGTATAAGCTTTAACTGTGTTCTATATTTATTTATATCTCATGGAAGTTTTTTATGTTGTTGTTTTGTTTTGATTTATTGTCCTCAGAGAGTGTGGTTGTTTTCACAGTTCATTTGATTGATTTATTCCTTCAATATTCTCTTTCTTAATATCAATCTCTCTCTCTCTCTGTGTGTCTACATGTATCATCTTGTCTGTCCTGAAAAAGAGAAACAAATATGTTTTACAAACAAGGATAGGATTAATTTAGAACTAATAAAAGTTAATAGTTCGTCTGATAAAAATAAAACTACAAAAACATCTAGAAGTCCTGTCAACAACAACCTCCCCACATCATCTCCTGACCTCTCTGTTCTATAAAACATCTTAAGGAAATGTTCCCCTTTTCCCTTAAAGTTTCCTTTACTTTAAGTCAGTTGCACAAAACATTTAAAGGCAAATTTCCCCCTTAAATTAAGTGAAAAGGTTAAGGGTGCCCATGAGGTCCCGTAAGTCCTTCATTCAGTATGGATATCAATGTAAACAGCATTTGTGGAGGTGAATGTTGCTTTCCTCTGCCCTGGTTTCAAAAGAAAAACCTCCACCAGCTAGCTAGGTAGCTAAACACTGGAAGGTGCACAGTCCATGGCTACAAAGCTAGCTACATTACACTGAACAAAAATATAAACGCAACAATTTCAATGATTTTACTGAGTTACAGTTCATAGAAGGAAATCAGTAAATTGAAATAAATTAATTTGGCCCTAGTCTTTTGATTTCACATGACTGGGGAGGCCAGGCCCAGCCAATGGGGAGCCAGGCCCAGCCAATCAGAATATGTTTTTTCCCACAGAAGGGCTTTATTACAGACAGAAACCCACCTCAGTTTCATCAGCTGTCTGGGTGGCTGGTCTCAGACGATCCTGCAGGTGAATAGATGTGGTCTGCGGTTGTGAGGCCGGTTGCACGCACTGCCAAATTATCTAAAACGACGTTGGAGGTGGCTTATGGTAGAGAAATTAACATTAAATTCTCTGGCAACAGCTTTGGTGGATATTCCTGCAGTCAGCATGCCAATTGGACACTCCCTCAAAACTTGAGACATCTGTGACATTGTGTTGTGACAAAACAGAACATTTTAGAGTGGCCTTTTATTGTCCCCAGCACAAGGTGCACCTGTGTAATGATCATGCTGTTTAATCAGCTTCTTGATATGCCACACCTGTCAGGTGGATGGATTATCTTGGCAAAGGATAAATGCTCACTGACAGGGATGTAAACAAATTTGTGCACAAAATGTGAGAGGAAGCTTTTTGTGCATATGGAACATTTCTGGGCTTTTTTATTTCAGCTCATGAAACATGGGACCAACAGTTTCCATGTTGTGTTGATATTGTTGTTCAGTGTAGCTAGCTAAGTAATAGAAACGAGTTTAATAAATAAACGTGGTTCATTTGTTTCTCCGGTCTTGAATGTAAAAGTTCTATTTTGCGACCTCCCAAAATAAATGCGATCTCTTTGATGAGACTTCAGTCAGTGAATCAGGTCATCTCCATGGTAACCAGAGACTCTTTCTGTCATACTGCCTTCAAACTACCGTAAAACCCCTTACGAATGCCCTTAGCTAAGGAAACCCCTTACGAATGCCCTTAGCTAAGGAAACCCCTTACGAATGCCCTTAGCTAAGGAAACCCCTTACGAATGCCCTTAGCTAAGGAAACCCCTTACGAATGCCCTTAGCTAAGGAAACCCCTTACGAATGCCCTTAGCTAAGGAAACCCCTTACGAATGCCCTTAGCTAAGGAAACCCCTTACGTATGCCCTTAGCTAAGGACATGTTTAAACAGGCCCTATGTAAAACCCCTTACGAATGCCCTTAGCTAAGGAAATGTTTAAACAGGCCCTATGTAAAACCCCTTACGAATGCCCTTAGCTAAGGAAATGTTTGACAGGCCCTATGCAAAACCCATTAACAATGCCCTTAGCTAAGGGAAAATGATTCCTTAAGGGAAACACAATATGTTTTATGCAACCAGGACCTGACCCTTAACCCCTGACCTTTGACCTCTAACCCTAAACAACAGCTCTACCAGAGACGGAAAGGAAGCGAGACCCCCCCCCCGGTTTAATGAAAGCCTAAGTAGACCAAACCCAGCTACACACCCAGTTAAGTAGACCGGAATTTACAAAGAAATGTCAATGCTAAATGACCTGAGTGAACTATGTTCATTTGGCTCTACCAACCACACTGCTTTAACTAACATCATCTCACTGTCACTCACAGGCGCTGGCCCTTTAAGATCAGATACAGTATGAAAAATGTATGCACTCACTAACTGTAAGTCGCTCTGGATAAGAGCATCTGCTAAATGAATAAAATGTAAAATGTAAAAAAATGAGCGCTGGCCCTTTAAAACAACATCAGATATCAAGCCATATCATTTATCATTGCCATTACAGCACTGCTGGTAGTCATCCTTCCCCTCTAACCAGGAAGTGATTCAGACCAGGTGACACCAGGTGAGTGGACTCCCTGGACAGTCAGTGCTGCTGTGGACCTCGTGGGCTGAGAGGCTCCGCTCAATATACCACTACATACCATCCTATTACATACCACTACATACCATCCTATTACATACCATTACAGTCTGCTTTGTAACAAACATACACCATCTATAGCCATACCATCACATTTGGCAAAACATTCCAAACCACCTCACCATATCATTCCCAGTGTTTCCCCTAACCAAGAGTCCTGCCCCGGTCCTGAAGCTATAGTAATGGGACAGGGGATCATATCATTCCAGGCCGACGGGTTGTCACTAGCTTCTATACCCACAAAGTCATAAACCCCGCCCATTTCTACAATTTCTCTCCTTAAAATGTGATTTTAAACCTAACCCTAACCTTAACCATACTGCTAACCTTATGCCTAACCCTAACCTTACATTAAACTCATTTTTGTTGCCAAATCTGACTTTGTGGCTGTGGAATCTGACTTTGTGGCTATAGAAGCTAGTGTAAACCAGGTCGACGGACCAGAGCGCCCTCTCTGTCCCCCACTGATGACATCACGCTGCTGCTAATGCTTCTGCTGCATGGCAACGCAACACAGTCAGACCCTGGATACGATATGCAACAAACACACACAGGTAGATCTCTGTCGGCTGCGTTCCATCATGTTGTTATAATGAGCAGGAAAATACACAATGTAAAATAATATAGAATAATATATTATCACAGTTCTAACAACTGAAGCTGCACCACTACTGTATATAATGAAAAGCAACCCTAAAGGTGTAGATGTTCAGTTCTCTTCTTCATAACGATTACGATGATGATGATGATTATTATTATTATTATTAGTAGTAGTAGTATTATTTATGGTTGTTATGATTGTTATTATTAATGATTATTAGTAGTAGTATTTATGGTTGTTATTATGATTGTTATTATTGATGATGATGATAATTTGTTGTAGTAATAGTAGTATTTATGGTTATTAATATGATTGTTATTATTTATGATTATTATTATGATGAACATTATGATTATATTATACTTGAGCTGCTGTATTTTCTGTCTGTTAAACCAACAGTCTTTGCATCGCTACAAGAGTGGAAAGACCTCTGTCCTAAAACAAACCTCCTGGACAACTCCCCCCTCACCTGCTGCAGATATTGGGGGTAGTGGAGTTTAGTGCTTTCCATTACAGGACTGTTTAGTGGACAGAAAATACAGCTGTCACCGTGCTACAAGGAAAAAAGACGCCCACAAATAGTTCAAAATAAACAATGTACAGAATAGTGAATATAATAACGTTATCTGCCTGCTAAACAGATTAATATAATGATCTATCTCATGAGAGGAGAGAACAGCTGTGTCCTGGACAATACCTGTATGGAGTAGAAAACAGAACTGCTGGGTAGAAACAAGTCTGTATGCAAGAAACGATCAAAGTATAATTCTACAATAATGGCTTCGACAAGTGTCTGTTTTCCTGTCCTGCTGAACCACAGAGTCAACGCACATCCCCACTGCTCAAACAAACTCAAATCAAATCAAATTTTATTGGCCACAGGTGCAGACATTACAGTGAAATGCTTACTTACAGCCCATAACCAACAGTGCATTTATTTTTAACAAAAAAGTAAAAACTGTAGCCTACAGGGAGAGTAGAATTACAAAAATATAAACGCAACAATTTCAAAGATTTTTCTGAGTTACAGTTCATAGAAGGAAATCAGTCAATTGAAATACATTCATTAGGCCCTAATCTATGGATTTCACATGACTGGGCAGGGAAGCAGCCATGGGTGGGCCTGGGAGGGCATAGACCCACCCACTTGGGAGCCAGGCCCACCCACTTGGGAGCCAGGCCCATCCAATCAGAAATAGTTTTCCCCCACAAAAGGGCTTCTGGCCACACCAGATCTCTCTGGTGTCATGTCAGACCTTAGACCTGAGGTGGATTGTGAAGGCTGAGTGAATTCTGACTGCAGAAAAGAGACAATGTAGAATACCTTCATACTGAATATGGTTTCCCATCCTCTGAATACAGCATCCATCACTGGGCTTGTTATACTGTAATCTGAGTGAATAGGCCAAGCTAGAACGGTTAGTGCTATCCGGAATCCTTGGGACGTCCCTACACTAAAACCTAACCTTTAACCGTTTTACATTTCGACTTCAATGGGGTGAAGTCAGAGTTGGACGCCCCAAGGATTCCGTTTAGACTTTTCCAAGCTGGAACATCAAGTTGTTTGGATAAGCATAGAGAGCCTATTAAATTACAAGAGGGGATATTTCAGAAACCCTCAATGTTCCGGATGGGGTGAAAATGGCAGCCATTTTGGTCAGGGGAGAAGGCCAAACCAGTCTCATTGGAATGAATGGCAGTAGAGGCAGAATCCTGATTTAACTTAAGCAGGAAAATAAAAGTAAGACGTGATATATTGATATATCAGAAATGGTATAATATAATTAGTCACCCTAAATTATTGTCATATAATTATAAATAGTTTATATGGTTTTTATACAAATTGTCTGTATAAATAACCTCTCAAATATATGTGAACAGACCATAAACGTATACATGTTTTGTTTTCTTGGAAAGCTTTGAGTGCTATTATATGATACAATATCAGTAGTTGTTGCATTTACAACTTGTCTAAGTCCTATCGTCAACTGATTTCAGCCAGGGCATGGCTGTGGATTGACGGCATTGTTTGAATGGAATGTTGGCATTTTGTCAGTTCATTTGAAAACCTTATGGAATCATTCCTCTAAAACTGGCTGGCTAGCTAACAAACATACAGTGCAGATAAATTCTTCCAATTCATTGTTTTACACAATATCTTATCACAGCACTGGCAAACCATGGTAGACCAACTCCCTGACCAACATGGCTGACCTTTTATAATGTCATGGCTAGAAGGGATACCACGTCATGCTCCCGAGTGGCGCAGCGGTCTAAGGCACTGCATCTCAGCGGTCTAAGGCACTGCATCTCAGCGGTCTAAGGCACTGCATCTCAGCGGTCTAAGGCACTGCATCTCAGCGGTCTAAGGCACTGCATCTCAGCGGTCTAAGGCACTGCATCTCAGTGGTCTAAAGGCACTGCATCTCAGCGGTCTAAGGCACTGCATCTCAGCGGTCTAAGGCACTGCATCTCAGTGGTCTAAGGCACTGCATCTCAGCGGTCTAAGGCACTGCATCTCAGCGGTCTAAGGCACTGCATCTCAGCGGTCTAAGGCACTGCATCTCAGCGGTCTAAGGCACTGCATCTCAGTGGTCTAAGGCACTGCATCTCAGCGGTCTAAGGCACTGCATCTCAGCGGTCTAAGGCACTGCATCTCAGTGGTCTAAGGCACTGCATCTCAGCGGTCTAAGGCACTGCATCTCAGCGGTCTAAGGCACTGCATCTCAGTGGTCTAAGGCACTGCATCTCAGCGGTCTAAGGCACTGCATCTCAGCGGTCTAAGGCACTGCATCTCAGCAGTCTAAGGCACTGCATCTCAGCGGTCTAAGGCACTGCATCTCAGCGGTCTAAGGCACTGCATCTCAGCGGTCTAAGGCACTGCATCTCAGTGGTCTAAGGCACTGCATCTCAGTGGTCTAAGGTACTGCATCTCAGTGGTCTAAGGCCCTGCATCTCAGTGGTCTAAGGCACTGCATCTCAGTGGTCTAAAGGCACTGCATCTCAGCGGTCTAAGGCACTGCATCTCAGCGGTCTAAGGCACTGCATCTCAGCGGTCTAAGGCACTGCATCTCAGCGGTCTAAGGCACTGCATCTCAGTGGTCTAAAGGCACTGCATCTCAGCGGTCTAAGGCACTGCATCTCAGCGGTCTAAGGCACTGCATCTCAGTGGTCTAAGGCATTGCATCTCAGCGGTCTAAGGCACTGCATCTCAGCGGTCTAAGGCACTGCATCTCAGTGGTCTAAGGCACTGCATCTCAGTGGTCTAAAGGCACTGCATCTCAGCGGTCTTAGGCACTGCATCTCAGCGGTCTAAGGCACTGCATCTCAGTGGTCTAAGGCACTGCATCTCAGCGGTCTAAGGCACTGCATCTCAGCGGTCTAAGGCACTGCATCTCAGCGGTCTAAGGCACTGCATCTCAGCGGTTTAAGGCACTGCATCTCAGCGGTCTAAGGCACTGCATCTCAGCGGTCTAAGGCACTGCATCTCAGCGGTCTAAGGCACTGCATCTCAGTGGTCTAAGGCACTGCATCTCAGTGGTCTAAGGTACTGCATCTCAGTGGTCTAAGGCCCTGCATCTCAGTGGTCTAAGGCACTGCATCTCAGCGGTCTAAGGCACTGCATCTCAGTGGTCTAAAGGCACTGCATCTCAGCGGTCTAAGGCACTGCATCTCAGCGGTCTAAGGCACTGCATCTCAGTGGTCTAAGGCACTGCATCTCAGCGGTCTAAGGCACTGCATCTCAGTGGTCTAAAGGCACTGCATCTCAGCGGTCTAAGGCACTGCATCTCAGCGGTCTAAGGCACTGCATCTCAGTGGTCTAAGGCATTGCATCTCAGCGGTCTAAGGCACTGCATCTCAGCGGTCTAAGGCACTGCATCTCAGTGGTCTAAGGCACTGCATCTCAGTGGTCTAAAGGCACTGCATCTCAGCGGTCTTAGGCACTGCATCTCAGCGGTCTAAGGCACTGCATCTCAGTGGTCTAAGGCACTGCATCTCAGCGGTCTAAGGCACTGCATCTCAGCGGTCTAAGGCACTGCATCTCAGTGGTCTAAGGCACTGCATCTCAGCGGTTTAAGGCACTGCATCTCAGCGGTCTAAGGCACTGCATCTCAGCGGTCTAAGGCACTGCATCTCAGCGGTCTAAGGCACTGCATCTCAGTGGTCTAAGGCACTGCATCTCAGTGGTCTAAGGTACTGCATCTCAGTGGTCTAAGGCCCTGCATCTCAGCGGTCTAAGGCACTGCATCTCAGCGGTCTAAGGCATCACTGCAGACCCCCTGGTTCGATTCCAGGCTGTATCACAACCGGCCGTGATTGGGAGTCCCATAGGGCGGCGCACAATTGGCCCAGCATTGTCCGGGTTTGGCCGGTGTAGGCCGTCATTGTAAATAAGAATTTATTCTTAACTGACTTGCCAAGTTAAATAAAGGTTTAAAAAATAACGAGAGTTTGCGTCTTACACAGCGTCGAGTTCTACAGTAGATTGGACTTGATTTCCACAGAATCATATGCTAGCTAGCGGAACCATTGAGGAAAAACTAGCTACAATTCGCCAATATACTTTCTACTGAGCACTACATTACATGATGTAAATACAAACATGACTTGTGTTATCAGCTAGTAATTTTGTCCTCATAGAACTTAGAAGACAGCGGCTAGAGGTCCATGTATGGAGGTTCTGAGTACCGCTGTTTTTCTTATTGCACCCACCTGGTGTCCCAGCTCTAACAGAATGGGGGTTCTGAGTACCTGGTGTCCCTGCTCTAACAGAATGGGGGTTCTGAGTACCTGGTGTCCCAGCTCTAACAGAATGGGGGTTCTGAGTACCTGGTGTCCCTGCTCTAACATAATGGGGGTTCTGAGTACCTGGTGTCCCAGCTCTAACAGAATGGGGGTTCTGAGTACCTGGTGTCCCAGCTCTAACAGAATGGGGGTTCTGAGTACCTGGTGTCCCTGCTCTAACAGAATGGAGGTTCTGAGTACCTGGTGTCCCAGCTCTAACAGAATGGGGGTTCTGAGTACCTGGTGTCCCTGCTCTAACAGAATGGGGGTTCTGAGTACCTGGTGTCCCTGCTCTAACAGAATGGGGGTTCTGAGTACCTGGTGTCCCTGCTCTAACAGAATGGGGGTTCTGAGTACCTGGTGTCCCAGCTCTAACAGAATGGGGGTTCTGAGTACCTGGTGTCCCAGCTCTAACAGAATGGGGGTTCTGAGTACCTGGTGTCCCAGCTCTAATGGATATATTTTGATGTACTAACTGGGCACCAGACTACAGAAACTAAAGTAATGGAACTGAAGTAATGGAATTCTAATAACTATAATGTTATCCTCTCCACCCCTACCCTCTCCACCCCTATCCTCTCCACCCCCATCCTCTCCAGCCCTACCCTCTCCAGCCCTATCCTCTCCACCCCATCCTCTCCACCCCTACCCTCTCCAGCCCTACCCTCTCCACCCCTATCCTCTCCACCCCTACCCTCTCCACCCCTATCCTCTCCACCCCTACCCTCTCTACCCCTACCCTCTCCACCCCTATCCTCTCCACCCCTACCCTCTCCACCCCTACCCTCTCCACCCCTATCCTCTCCACCCCTACCCTCTCCACCCCTACCCTCTCCACCCCTATCCTCTCCACCCCTATGAAGAGAGGAATAACGCTGTAGGAGAGTCAAAAAGTGAGTAAAAAAACACCCTACATTTACATGTAGTAAGTCCTAGAAGTCGCTTTCACATCAGAGTCTCCAAAAGTCTCCAATAACACCAGAAAAAGTCGCTAGATTTAAAGCTAGTCTCTTTTTTTTATTATTGTCGCTAGAGGGGTCTGAAAACTCGCTAAATATAGCGACAAAGTCGCTAAGTTGGCAACACTGCTAGCTACGTCGGCGCGAGGTGGAGCAGACGGGGACGATGTCACTTCTACAAAAATATGGTATCCCTTCTAGCCATAAGAAGGTTAACGTCCATTATAAACTGGGTCTGAGCCCTGAATGCTGATTGGCTGAAGGGATACCACAGCCGTGGTCTATCAGACCGTATACCATGGGTATGACAAAACATTTATTTTTACTGCTCAAATTACGTTGGTAACCAGTTTATAATAGCAATAAGGCAACTCGGATTGTGGTATATGGCCAATATACCATGGCTAAAGGCTGTATCCAGGCACTCCGCATTGCGCATGCTTAAGAACAGCCCTTAGCCATGGTATATTGGCCATATACCACACCTCCTCGTGTATTATTGCTTAATTCTAGTATTCCAATTCCTAATTCTGTGAATAAGGTCCGCATGCAGTACTTTCTCTTTAACAGCTGGTGGCAGCACTGTCCCTCTGCGGAGATAACTGCTTGTCACTAGTTACCACAGCCACAAAGTCAAATCTGACTGTATCGTACAAATTCATTTGCTTTTTGGTCTTCATTTAAGGTTAGGGTTAGGCATACGGTTAACAGTGTGGTTAAAGTTATGTTTAAGGGTAGGGTTAGCAGAGTTTAAGAAGATAAATTGTAGAAATGGGCGGGGTTTAGCCAAAATTATGACTTTGTGGCTGTTGTAACTAGTAACGACCGCGATAACCCCGCGTCACTTCCGCTCTGACACTCCCAGCAGGAAGATGGCGGGTACTTCGAAAGAACACCGACTGTCCCAACATGTTTACGCTACTCTACAGGTAAATACACAAACTAACATACGTCTATCACTCCTGCTAGAATTGAAAACTTAACCGTTACACTGTTAGCCAAACTGTAGCTAAGTTGAATGGTACTTTTCTGCGTGAAGGACAATGATCACCAGCTAGCTAGCTAGCTAGCTAACTGCCTAACGTTAAAGTTAGCTAACGGCTATAAACAAATGCCAACCTTTGTAGTTAGCCTAGCGAGCCAATGATACGATCATGTAGAGATAAGAACTAGTAGTGTAAGTTAGCTAACAAGCTACTTGGCATGTTTTTGTCATGTGAGTGAGGTAGATTGTAGTATCGTGACAAGTCTCTCGCTCTCTCTCTGTGTGTGTGTGTGTGTGTGTGTGTGTGTGTGTGTGTGTGTGTGTGTGTGTGTGTGTGTGTGTGTGTACACAGACCCTGTCATGTTCCCTGGTGGAAGGTCTGTATCTGCGTGAGGCCGACAGTATGCAGGAACTACTGTGTACTCCATCTCAACACCGCACCGACATACTGGCATGGATCTGTAGCAGGTAACACCTTCACCAGCTGTTCCGGGGCGGGGCGGCGTGGGCGGACGCCAGCAGGGCGGGGTGGCGTGGGCGGAGGCCAGCAGGGCGGCGTGGGCGGGGCGGCGTGGGTGGACGCCAGCAGGGCGGGGGGGGGGGGCGTGGGCGGACGCCAGCAGGGCGGGGTGGCGTGGGCGGAGGCCAGCAGGGCGGGGCGGCGTGGGCGGACGCCAGCGGGGCGGGGCGGGGCGGCGTGGGTGGACGCCAGCGGGGCGGCGTGGGCGGACGCCAGCAGGGCGGCGTGGGCGGACGCCAGCGGGGCGGGGCGGCGTGGGCGGACGCCAGCGGGGGGGGGGCGTGGGCGGACGCCAGTACCAAACTGATATACTTTCTCCTGGTGGACCAAGTGAGAATTCAGCGGGGCGGCGTGGGCGGACGCCAGTAACATACTTTCTCCTGGTGGACCAAGTGAGAATTCATGTTTTAAAAAGGCTGATTGTACAGCCATCAGTGTTTTAACTATCTCTCTCACTCTTTTTCTCTCGCTCTCTGCAGCATCTGTCCATCACTCAGTAAGAAACTGACCTTACTCCGATCTAAAGACCTAAACACTCTCAACCAAGGTAAATATACATGTCCGTCTAAATTCCTACATCAATATTTATTTTAACCTAATTTTTATACACCCCTCCTCTCTCTCTCTACCCCCTTTTCTCTCATAAAAACACCTAGAGCTGGCAGTGTTTGGCCAGGAGATGATGCTGTGTAGAACAGACGACCTGGACCTGATCACGGTATGGAGGTTGGAATGAGTGAAAGGAGAGAGGGATGTGATGTTTTACTTTGAATGTTAT
>NW_028164263.1:0-45000 GCF_964263955.1 Coregonus lavaretus | reverse complement strand
AATAAAATGCAAATTAATTACTTAAAAATCATACAATGTGATTTTCTGGATTTTTGTTTTAGTTTCCGTCTCTCACAGTTGAAGTGTACCTATGATAAAAATTACAGACCTCTACATGCTTTGTAAGTAGGAAAACCTGCAAAATCGACAGTGTATCAAATACTTGTTCTCCCCACTGTATATCTGTTCTTAGTTCTGTATTTTTTGAATGGGGCATGCTTATTTAAGATGGAGAGGAAAGCACTTTTGAAGAACATCCAGGCATCCTCTACTGACGGAATGAGGTCAATATCCATCCAGGATACCTGGGCCAGGTCAATTAGGAAGGCCTGCTCGCTAAAGTGTTTTAGGGAGCATTTGACAGTGATGAGGGGTGGTCGTTTGACCGCGGACCCATTACGGACGCTGGCAATAAGGCAGTGATCGCTGAGATCCTGGTTGAAGACAGCGGAGGTGTATTTAGAGGGTAAATTAGTCAGGATGATATCTATGAGGGTGCCCATGTTTATGGATTTAGGGTTGTACCTGGTAGGTTCCTTGATAATTTGTGTGAGATTGAGGGCATCTAGTTTAGATTGTAGGATGGCCGGGGTGTTAAGCATATCCCAGTTTAGGTCACCAAGCAGTACGAACTCTGAGGATAGATGGGGGGCAATACATTCACATATGGTGTCCAGGGCACAGCTCGGGGCTGAGGGGGGTCTGTTGAGAGACTTATTTCTGGAAAGGTGGATTTTTAGAAGTAGAAGCTCAAACTGTTTGGGCACAGACCTGGATAGTATGATAGAGCTCTGCAGGCTATCTCTACAGTATATTGCAACTGCACCCAGTTCATACAGTTGAAGTCGGAAGTTTACATACACCTTAGCCAAATACATTTAAACTCAGTTTTTCACAATTCCTGACATTTAATCCTAGTACAAATACACTGTCTTAGGTCAGTTAGGATCACCACTTTATTTTAAGAATGTGAAATGTCAGAGTAATAGTAGAGAGAATGATTTATTTCAGCTTTTATTTATTTCATCACAAGTGGGTCAGAAGTTTACATACACTCAATTAGTATTTGGTAGCATTGCCTTTAAATTATTTAACTTGGGTGAAACGTTTCGGGTAGCCTTTCACAAGCTTCCCACAATAATTTGGGTGAATATTGGCCCATTCCTCCTGACAGAGCTGGTGTAACTGAATCAGGTTTGTAGGCCTCCTTGTTCGCACACGCTTTTTCAGTTCTGCCCACAGATTTTCTATAGGATTGAGGTCAGGGCTTTGTGATGGCCACTCCAATACCTTGACTTTGTTGTTCTTAAGCCATTTTGCCACAACTTTGGAAGTATGCTTGGGGTCATTGTCCATTTGGAAGACCCATTTGCGACCAAGCTTTAACTTCCTGACTGATGTCTTGATGTTGCTTCAATATATCCACATAATTGTCCTTCCTCATGATGCCATCTATTTTGTGAAGTGCGCCAGTCCCTCCTGCAGCAAAGCACCCCCACAGCATGATGCTGCCACCCCCGTGCTTCACAGTTGGGATGGTGCTCTTCGGCTTGCAAGCCAACCCCCTTTTTCCTCCAAACATAAAGATGGTCATTATGGCCAAACAGTTCTATTTTTGTTTCATCAGACCAGAGGATATTCTCCAAAAAGTACGATCTTTGTCCCCATGTCCAGTTGCAAACCGAAGTCCGGCTTTTTTATGGCGGTTTTGGAGCAGTGGCTTCTTCCTTGCTGAGCGGCCTTTCAGGTTATGTCGATATAGGACTCGTTTTACTGTGGATATAGATACTTCTGTACCTGTTTCCTCCAGCATCTTCACAAGGTCCTTTGCTGTTGTTCTTGGATTGACTTGTACTTTTCGCACCAAAGTACGTTCATCTCTTGGAGACAGAACGCATCTCCTTCCTGAGCGGTATGACGGCTGCATGGTCCCATGGTGTTTATACTTGCGTACTATTGTTTGTACAGATTAACGTGGTGCCTTCAGGCGTTTGGAAATTGCTCCCAAGAATGAACCAGACTTGTGGAGGTCTACCATTTTTTTCCTTGGCTGATTTCTTTTGATTTTCCCATGATGTCAAGCAAAGAGGCACTGAGTTTGAAGGTAGGCCTTGAAATACATCCACAGGTACACCTCCAATTGACTCAAATGATGTCAATTAGCCTATCAGAAGCTTCTAAAGCCATGACATCATTTTCTGGAATATTCCAAGCTGTTTAAAGGCACAGTCAACTTAGTGTATGTGAACTTCTGACCCACTGGAATTGTGATACAGTGAAATAATCTGTCTGTAAACAATTGTTGGAAAAATGGCTTGTGTCATGCACAAAGTAGATATCCTAACCGACTTGCCAAAACTATAGTTTGTTAACAAGAAATGTGTGGAGTGGTTGAAAAACGAGATTTAATGACTCCAACCTAAGTGTACGTAAACTTCCGACTTCAACTGTACGTGTTGTTCTGCTGTATTCTAACAGGCTGTGTCCCTCCTCTCTCAGGGCCGGGCCTGTCCCCTGCGCCAGCTGTGTTTCCTGGAGCAGCTGCTAACTCTAGTGCCTGGCTCCATGGAGTCTAGTGGGGACAGCAGGGCCGGAGGAGAGGGCCTACTGAAGGAACTCTTCTGTCCTGAAGCTCTGCCTCACCTGACACACGCACTCACCCCTACACTCACCCCCTGGCCCTCTGATATCAGGTACACACTCACCCCTACACTCACCCCTACACTCACCCCCTGGCCCTCTGATATAAGGTACGCACTCACCCCTACACTCACCCCCTGGCCCTCTGATATCAGGGACACACTCACCCCTACACTCACCCCCTGGCCCTTTGATATCAGGGACACACTCACCCCCACACTCACCCCCTGGCCCTTTGATATCAGGGACACACTCACCCCTACACTCACCCCCTGGCCCTCTGATATCAGGGACACACTCACCCCTACACTCACCCCCTGGCCCTCTGATATCAGGGACATACTCACCCCTACACTCACCCCCTGGCCCTCTGATATCAGGGACACACTCACCCCTACACTCACCCCCTGGCCCTCTGATATCAGGGACATACTCACCCCTACACTCACCCCCTGGCCCTCTGATATCAGGGACACACTCACCCCCTGGCCCTCTGATATCAGGGACACACTCACCCCTACACTCACCCCCTGGCCCTCTGATATCAGGTACACACTCACCCCCACACTCACCCCTACACTCACCCCCTCGCCCTCTGATATCAGGGACACACTCACCCCCTGGCCCTCTGATATCAGGGACACACTCACCCCTACACTCACCCCCTGGCCCTCTGATATCAGGGACACACTCACCCCTACACTCACCCCCTGGCCCTCTGATATCAGGGACACACTCACCCCCACACTCACCCCCTGGCCCTCTGATATCAGGGACACACTCACCCCTACACTCACCCCCTGGCCCTCTGATATCAGGGACACACTCACCCCTACACTCACCCCCTGGCCCTCTGATATCAGGGACACACTCACCCCTACACTCACTGGCCCAGTACTAACCCACCTGACCTCTTTCTCCAGGGGTGCCAGGAAGGGTCAGAGGTCACTACCCAGCAGGCCGACGGGCAAGGAGGTTGCTGATGTCACAGCCCTGCTGGAGTCCACTCAAACCGCCCTGGAACAGCTGAAGGACCAGGTGTCTGTCTGTCTGTCTGTCTGTCTGTCTGTCTGTCTGTCTGTCTGTCTGTCTGTCTGTCTGTCTGTCTGTCTGTCTGTCTGTCTGATGTAATCCAGGAGGGAAGTTGGAATGACATACAGTCACCTCAAATTATTGGCACCCTTGATAAAGATGAGCAAAAAATGTTTACCTCAAAATGATAGGTGCCTAAATTTTTGGCACCCTTGTTTTCAATACTTTGTGCACCCTCCCCTTGCAACGATAACGGCATTGAGCCTTTTCTGTAATGTTGTATGAGATTGGAGAACACATTGGGAAGGGATCTTAGACCACTCCTCCATACAGAATCCTTCCAGATCCTTGATATCCTTCCTCTGCGCTTATGGACTTCCATCTTCAATTCAAACCACAGGTTTTCAATGGGTTCAAGTCCGGAGACTGAGATGGCCATTGCAATATGTTGATTTTGTGGTCAATTAAGCATTTCTTGGTGGATTTCGATGTGTGCTTGGAGTTATTGTCTTGCTGGAAGATCCACTTGCAGTCAATTTTCAGCCTCCTTGCAGAGGCAACCAGGTCTTTGGCTACAATGTCCTGGTAGTGGGTTAAGTTCATGATGCCGTTGACCTTAACCTTGGCCCCAGGACCAGTGGAAGGTAAACAGCCCCATAATATAACATTAATGACGTACTTCTCTGATTATGCATCATTCTTTCAATGCCAAACCCACCCCTGGCCAGAGCTCCATTTTCCTCTCATCTGACCTGGTTCCAGTGCCTATGTTTGACACCCCTGGCCGATGCCGTTTACCGAACTCCAGGCGTTTATTTTGTTGGTTGCTCTTAATAAAAGCTTTTTTTCTGGCAACCCTTCCAACGAGCTTATTGCATTTTTTTTTTTTTTATTGGCGTGGGGGTGGCGTCTAATTGTTGTTTTGGAGACTTGGTGACCCCAAGATACGACCAAGTTCTGTTATTCTCCAACTGTGGCCCCTTGGACTTTTCTTTGCCACCTGAACTATCTTCCTCCCTGTGGGGACAATATACACATGCACCCTCTACCAGGCAGGTTGACCTCTGTTCCAGGAGTTTTAAACTTATTCATTATTGCCCTAATAGTGGTAAGTGGTATGTATAGTTTTTTTTAGCTGGTATTTTGTACCCTTTTTGTGTGTTACCTCATTTTTATACTCCAGTGAAACAGGAAGCCATGGAAGGCCAGTTCCTTAAAGAGCGACAGAACGCACTGATTCGCCGTGTGGTTTTTTCTGTTGCTCATTCAGAAAAACGAGATCTCAGTCTTGGGGGTGTGGTTCGGTGTGGCAGGTTGTCCCTTATGAGACACCATATGAAGGAAGGCAGTAGTACTTCCTCAAAATAGTCAGAATGAATCTAAGATAACTCAAGAAATCCTGTAATTGGATAGTGTAATTCATCCTGTAATTGGATAGTGTAATTCATCCTGTAATTGGATAGTGTAATTCATCCTGTAATTGGATAGTGTAATTCATCCTGTAATTGGATAGTGTAATTCATCCTGTAATTGGATAGTGTAATTCATCCTGTAATTGGATAGTGTAATTCATCCTGTAATTGGATAGTGTAATTCATCCTGTAATTGGATAGTGTAATTCATCCTGTAATTGGATATGTAATTCATCCTGTAATTGGATAGTGTAATTCATCCTGTAATTGGATAGTGTAATTCATTCATTTGGACGTTTTGGCAGAGGAGGTTTTAGTAGCACCATTTTAAAAGAAATGTGAAATGTGTTGTCTGGTTGGCAGGTCTGTCTCGGTCTGAGCTGAGGGGGCAGGTCTGTCTCGGTCTGAGCTGCGGGGGCAGGTCTGTCTCGGTCTGAGCTGAGGGGGCAGGTCTGTCTCGGTCTGAGCTGAGGGGGCAGGTCTGTCTCGGTCTGAGCTGAGGGGGCAGGTCTGTCTCGGTCTGAGCTGAGGGGGCAGGTCTGTCTCGGTCTGAGCTGAGGGGGCAGGTCTGTCTCGGTCTGAGCTGAGGGGGCAGGTCTGTCTCGGTCTGTGCTGCGGGGGCAGGTCTGTCTCGGTCTGTGCTGCGGGGGCAGGTCTGTCTCGGTCTGAGCTGCGGGGGCAGGTCTGTCTCGGTCTGTGCCATTGGATAGAGAGCAATCATCACAGCTGTTCGTCCCGTGGTAGTGGGCAAATGGACAAAACCCAACCCAATCAACACAGCTGTTCGTCCCGTGGTAGTGGGCAAATGGACAAAACCCAACCCAATCATCACAGCTGTTCGTCCCGTGGTAGTGGGCAAATGGACAAAACCCAACCCAATCAACACAGCTGTTCGTCCCGTGGTAGTGGGCAAATGGACAAAACACAGCTGTTCGTCCCGTGGTAGTGGGCAAATGGACAAAACCCAACCCAATCAACACAGCTGTTCGTCCCGTGGTAGTGGGCAAAACCCAACCCAATCATCACAGCTGTTCGTCCCGTGGTAGTGGGCAAATGGACAAAACACAGCTGTTCGTCCCGTGGTAGTGGGCAAATGGACAAAACCCAACCCAATCAACACAGCTGTTCGTCCCGTGGTAGTGGGCAAATGGACAAAACCCAACCCAATCATCACAGCTGTTCGTCCCGTGGTAGTGGGCAAATGGACAAAACACAGCTGTTCGTCCCGTGGTAGTGGGCAAATGGACAAAACCCAACCCAATCAACACAGCTGTTCGTCCCGTGGTAGTGGGCAAATGGACAAAACCCAACCCAATCATCACAGCTGTTCGTCCCGTGGTAGTGGGCAAATGGACAAAACCCAACCCAATCATCACAGCTGTTCGTCCCGTGGTAGTGGGCAAATGGACAAAACCCAACCCAATCAACACAGCTGTTCGTCCCGTGGTAGTGGGCAAATGGACAAAACCCAACCCAATCATCACAGCTGTTCGTCCCGTGGTAGTGGGCAAATGGACAAAACCCAACCCAATCAACACAGCTGTTCGTCCCGTGGTAGTGGGCAAATGGACAAAACACAGCTGTTCGTCCCGTGGTAGTGGGCAAATGGACAAAACCCAACCCAATCAACACAGCTGTTCGTCCCGTGGTAGTGGGCAAAACCCAACCCAATCATCACAGCTGTTCGTCCCGTGGTAGTGGGCAAATGGACAAAACACAGCTGTTCGTCCCGTGGTAGTGGGCAAATGGACAAAACCCAACCCAATCAACACAGCTGTTCGTCCCGTGGTAGTGGGCAAAACCCAACCCAATCATCACAGCTGTTCGTCCCGTGGTAGTGGGCAAATGGACAAAACACAGCTGTTCGTCCCGTGGTAGTGGGCAAATGGACAAAACCCAACCCAATCAACACAGCTGTTCGTCCCGTGGTAGTGGGCAAATGGACAAAACCCAACCCAATCATCACAGCTGTTCGTCCCGTGGTAGTGGGCAAATGGACAAAACACAGCTGTTCGTCCCGTGGTAGTGGGCAAATGGACAAAACCCAACCCAATCAACACAGCTGTTCGTCCCGTGGTAGTGGGCAAATGGACAAAACCCAACCCAATCATCACAGCTGTTCGTCCCGTGGTAGTGGGCAAATGGACAAAACCCAACCCAATCATCACAGCTGTTCGTCCCGTGGTAGTGGGCAAATGGACAAAACCCAACCCAATCAACACAGCTGTTCGTCCCGTGGTAGTGGGCAAATGGACAAAACCCAACCCAATCATCACAGCTGTTCGTCCCGTGGTAGTGGGCAAATGGACAAAACCCAACCCAATCAACACAGCTGTTCGTCCCGTGGTAGTGGGCAAATGGACAAAACCCAACCCAATCAACACAGCTGTTCGTCCCGTGGTAGTGGGCAAAACCCAACCCAATCATCACAGCTGTTCGTCCCGTGGTAGTGGGCAAATGGACAAAACACAGCTGTTCGTCCCGTGGTAGTGGGCAAATGGACAAAACCCAACCCAATCAACACAGCTGTTCGTCCCGTGGTAGTGGGCAAAACCCAACCCAATCATCACAGCTGTTCGTCCCGTGGTAGTGGGCAAATGGACAAAACACAGCTGTTCGTCCCGTGGTAGTGGGCAAATGGACAAAACCCAACCCAATCAACACAGCTGTTCGTCCCGTGGTAGTGGGCAAATGGACAAAACCCAACCCAATCATCACAGCTGTTCGTCCCGTGGTAGTGGGCAAATGGACAAAACACAGCTGTTCGTCCCGTGGTAGTGGGCAAATGGACAAAACCCAACCCAATCAACACAGCTGTTCGTCCCGTGGTAGTGGGCAAATGGACAAAACCCAACCCAATCATCACAGCTGTTCGTCCCGTGGTAGTGGGCAAATGGACAAAACCCAACACAATCATCACAGCTGTTCGTCCCGTGGTAGTGGGCAAATGGACAAAACCCAACCCAATCAACACAGCTGTTCGTCCCGTGGTAGTGGGCAAATGGACAAAACCCAACCCAATCAACACAGCTGTTCGTCCCGTGGTAGTGGGCAAAACCCAACCCAATCATCACAGCTGTTCGTCCCGTGGTAGTGGGCAAATGGACAAAACACAGCTGTTCGTCCCGTGGTAGTGGGCAAATGGACAAAACCCAACCCAATCAACACAGCTGTTCGTCCCGTGGTAGTGGGCAAAACCCAACCCAATCATCACAGCTGTTCGTCCCGTGGTAGTGGGCAAATGGACAAAACACAGCTGTTCGTCCCGTGGTAGTGGGCAAATGGACAAAACCCAACCCAATCAACACAGCTGTTCGTCCCGTGGTAGTGGGCAAAACCCAACCCAATCATCACAGCTGTTCGTCCCGTGGTAGTGGGCAAATGGACAAAACACAGCTGTTCGTCCCGTGGTAGTGGGCAAATGGACAAAACCCAACCCAATCAACACAGCTGTTCGTCCCGTGGTAGTGGGCAAATGGACAAAACACAGCTGTTCGTCCCGTGGTAGTGGGCAAATGGACAAAACCCAACCCAATCAACACAGCTGTTCGTCCCGTGGTAGTGGGCAAATGGACAAAACACAGCTGTTCGTCCCGTGGTAGTGGGCAAATGGACAAAACCCAACCCAATCATCACAGCTGTTCGTCCCGTGGTAGTGGGCAAATGGACAAAACCCAACCCAATCAACACAGCTGTTCGTCCCGTGGTAGTGGGCAAATGGACAAAACCCAACCCAATCATCACAGCTGTTCGTCCCGTGGTAGTGGGCAAATGGACAAAACCCAACCCAATCAACACAGCTGTTCGTCCCGTGGTAGTGGGCAAATGGACAAAACCCAACCCAATCAACACAGCTGTTCGTCCCGTGGTAGTGGGCAAAACCCAACCCAATCATCACAGCTGTTCGTCCCGTGGTAGTGGGCAAATGGACAAAACACAGCTGTTCGTCCCGTGGTAGTGGGCAAATGGACAAAACCCAACCCAATCATCACAGCTGTTCGTCCCGTGGTAGTGGGCAAATGGACAAAACCCAACCCAATCAACACAGCTGTTCGTCCCGTGGTAGTGGGCAAATGGACAAAACCCAACCCAATCAACACAGCTGTTCGTCCCGTGGTAGTGGGCAAAACCCAACCCAATCATCACAGCTGTTCGTCCCGTGGTAGTGGGCAAATGGACAAAACACAGCTGTTCGTCCCGTGGTAGTGGGCAAATGGACAAAACCCAACCCAATCATCACAGCTGTTCGTCCCGTGGTAGTGGGCAAATGGACAAAACCCAACCCAATCATCACAGCTGTTCGTCCCGTGGTAGTGGGCAAATGGACAAAACCCAACCCTCGTTAGGTCCTGACAAACTCTTGTCCACAAATCTCACAACTCAGTTTTGGACAATACTGACGAAATTAACCTACTTGCACTTTTTAGTACATTTTGGCACCGTAATAAATGTTTCTGACTAATATCGATGTCACGTGCCGTTTTCAACCAGAGAAGTTGGTTCTCCAGTTCAGTTCGCCTTTTAGCTGAGATGAACGTTTGTTTTATTTTATCTATAAGAATTTGTAGGGGTACCAATAATTTTGACACCTTTTTTAGATAAAAATGATTACTTGTTTAAACAAAATCTTTCTCTGTGCATTTTTATTAGTATGGAATTATATAGTCAAACAATGTAGCTCAGTATTTGTATTTATTCTATACAGTCTTTTTCATATTTTTATCGAGGGTGCCAATAATTATGGAGGTGACTGATTTGTTTTAGCGCCTTCAGACCCCTTGACTTATTCCACGTTTTAGTTTTTACAGCCTGAATTCAAAATGGATTAAATAGATTTGAAACGTAATACCCCATAATGACAGTGGAACATGATTTTAGAAATGTTTGCAAATGTATTGAAAATGAAATACAGAAATCTAATTTACATAAGTATTCAACCCCCCTGAGTCAATACATGTTAGAATCACCTTTGGCAGCGATTACAGCTGTGAGTCTTTCTGGGTAAGTCTCTAAGAGGTTTGCACACCTGGACTGTACAATATTTTCACATTATTATTTTAAAAAATCTTCAAGCTCTGTCAAGTTGGTTGTTGATCATTGCTAGACAGCCATTTTCAAGTCTTGTCATAGCAACATTCAATGTCATCTTGGTAAACACTCCAGTGTATATTTGGCCTTGTGTTTTAGGTTATTGTCCTGCTGAAAGGTGAATTCATCTCAGTGTCTGGTGGAAAGCAGACTGAACCAGGTTTTTGCCTGTGCTTAACTCTATTGTTTATTTTTATCCTGAAAAACTCCCCAGTCCTTGCCGATGACAAGCATACCCATAACATGATGCAGCCACCTCCATGCTTGAAAATATGAAGAGTGGTACTCAGTGTTGTGTTGGATTTGCCCCAAACATAACGCTTTTATTCAGGACATAAAGTTAATATTTTTGCAGTTTTACTTTAGTGCCTTATTGGAAACCGGATGCATGTTTTGGAATATTAGTATTCTGTACAGGCGTCCTTCTTTTCACTCTGTCATTTAGGTTAATATTAACTACAATGTTGTTGATCCATCCTCAGTTTTCTCCTATCACAGCCATTAAACTCTGTTTTAAAGTCACCATTGGCCTCATGGTGAAATCCCTGAGCTGTTTCTTTCCTCCCCGGAACTGAGTTAGGAAGGACGCCTGTATCTTTGTAGTGACTGGGTGTATTGATACACCAAAGTGTGATTAATAACTTCACCATGCTCAAAGGGATATTCAATATCTGATTTTTATTTTTACCCATCTACCAATAGGTGCCCTTCTTTGCGAGGCATTGGAAAACCTCCCTGGTCTTTGTAGTTGAATCTGTGTTTGAAATTCACTGCTCAACTGAGGGACCTTACAGATAATTGTATGTGTGGGGTACAGAGATGGGGTAGTCATTCAAAAATCATGTTAAACACTATTATTGCACACAGAGTGAGTCCTTGCAACTTATTATGTGACTTGTTAAGCACATTTTTACTCCTGAACTAACAGCATTTAGAAATCACATTTACATTTTAGTCATTTAGCAGACGCTCTTATCCAGAGCGACTTACAGGAGCAATTAGGGTTAAGTGCCTTTCTCAAGGGCACATTTACGTCATTTAGCAGACGCTCTTATCCAGAGCGACTCATCAATTGGTGCGTTCACCCTATAGCCAGTGGGATAACCACTTTACAATTTTGGGGGGGGGGGGGTAGAAGGATTACTTTATCCTATCCCAGGTATTCCTTAAAGAGGTGGGGTTTCAAATGTCTCCGGAAGGTGGTGAGTGACTCCGCTGTCCTGGCGTCGTGAGGGAGATTGTTCCACCATTGGGGTGCCAGAGCAGCGAACAGTTTTGACTGGGCTGAGCGGGAACTATGCTTCCGCAGAGGAAGGGGAGCCAGCAGGCCAGAGGTGGATGAACGCAATGCCCTCGTTTGGGTGTAGGGACTGATCAGAGCCCGAAGGTACAGAGGTGCCGTTCCCCTCACTGCTCCATAGGCAAGCACCATGGTCTTGTAGCGGATGCGAGCTTCAACTGGAAGCCAGTGGAGTGTGCGGAGGAGGGGGGTGACGTGAGAGAACTTGGGAAGGTTGAACACCAGACGGGCTGCGGCATTCTGGATGAGTTGTAGGGGTTTAATGGCACAGGCAGGGAGGCCAGCCAACAGCGAGTTGCAGTAGTCCAGACGGGAGATGACAAGTGCCTGGATTAGGACCTGTGCCGCTTCCTGTGTAAGGCAGGGTCGTACTCTCCGAATGTTGTAGAGCATGAACCTGCAGGAGCGGGTCACCGCCTTGATGTTGGCGGAGAACGACAGGGTGTTGTCCAGGGTCACGCCTAGGCTCTTCGCACTCTGGGAGGAGGACACAGCGGAGTTGTCAACCGTGATGGCGAGATCATGGAACGGGCAGTCCTTCCCCGGGAGGAAGAGCAGCTCCGTCTTGCCAGGGTTCAGCTTGAGGTGGTGATCCGTCATCCATACTGATATGTCTGCCAGACATGCAGAGATGCGATTCGCCACCTGGTTATCAGAAGGGGGAAAGGAGAAGATGAGTTGTGTATCGTCAGCGTAGCAATGATAGGAGAGGCCATGTGAGGATATGACAGAGCCAAGTGACTTGGTGTATAGGGAGAAAAGGAGAGGGCCTAGAACTGAGCCCTGGGGGACACCAGTGGTGAGAGCACGTGGTGCGGAGACAGCTTCTCGCCACGCCACTTGGTAGGAGCGACCGGTCAGGTAGGACGCAATCCAGGAGTGAGCCGCACCGGAGATGCCCAGCTCGGAGAGGGTGGAGAGGAGGATCTGATGGTTCACAGTATCAAAGGCAGCAGACAGGTCTAGAAGGACAAGAGCAGAGGAGAGAGAGTTAGCTTTAGCAGTGCGGAGAGCCTCCGTGACACAGAGAAGAGCAGTCTCAGTTGAATGACCAGTCCTGAAACCTGACTGGTTTGGATCAAGAAGGTCATTCTGAGAGAGATAGCAAGAGAGTTGGCTAAAGACGGCACGCTCAATAGTTTTGGAAAGAAAAGAAAGAAGGGATACTGGTCTGTAGTTGTTGACATCAGTGGGATCGAGTGTTGGTTTCTTGAGAAGGGGAGCAACTCTCGCTCTCTTGAAGACGGAAGGGACATGGCCAGCGGTCAAGGATGAGTTGATCAGCGAGGTGAGGTAGGGGAGAAGGTCACCGGAGATGGTCTGGAGAAGAGAGGAGGGGATGGGGTCAAGCGGGCAGGTTGTTGGGCGGCCTGCAGTCACAAGTCGCAGGATTTTATCTGGAGAGAGAGGGGAGAAAGAAGTCAAAGCATAGGGTAGGGCAGTGTGAGTAGGACCAGCAGTGTCATTAGACTTAACAAACGAGGATCGAATGTCGTCAACCTTCTTTTCAAAGTGGTTGACGAAGTCATCCACAGAGAGAGAGGAGGGGGGGGCGGGGGGGGGAGGATTCAGGAGGGAGGAAAATGTGGCAAAGAGCTTCCTAGGGTTAGAGGCAGATGCTTGGAATTTAGAGTGGTAGAAAGTGGCCTTAGCAGCAGAAACAGATGAAGAAAATGTAGAGAGGAGGGAGTGAAAAGATGCCAGGTCGGCAGGGAGTTTAGTTTTCTTCCATTTCCGCTCCGCTGCCCGGAGCTCTGTTCTGTGAGCTCGCAATGAGTCATCAAGCCACGGAGCTGGAGGGGAGGACCGAGCCGGCCGGGAGGATAGGGGACACAGAGAGTCAAAGGATGCAGAAAGGGAGGAGAGGAGGGTTGAGGAGGCAGAATCAGGAGATTGGAGGGAGAAGGATTGAGCAGAGGGAAGAGATGATAGGATGGAAGAGGAGAGAGTAGTGGGAGAGAGAGAGCGAAGGTTGCGGCGGCGCATTACCATCTGTGTAGGGGCAGAGTGAGTAGTGTGGGAGGAGAGCGAGAGAGAAAAGGAAACAAAGTAGTGGTCGGAGACATGGAGGGGAGTTGCAGTGAGATTAGTAGAGGAGCAGCATCTAGTGAAGATGAGGTCAAGCGTATTGCCTGCCTTGTGAGTAGGGGGGGACGGTGAGAGGGTGAGGTCAAAAGAGGAGAGAAGTGGAAAGAAGGAGGCAGAGAGAAATGAGTCAAATGTGGACATAGGGAGGTTGAAATCCCCCAAAACTGTGAGGGGTGAGCCATCCTCAGGAAAGGAACTTATCAAGGCGTCAAGCTCATTGATGAACTCTCCAAGGGAACCTGGAGGGCGATAGATGACAAGGATATTAAGCTTAAATGGGCTAGTGACTGTGACAGCATGGAATTCAAATGAGGAGATAGACAGATGGGTTAGGGGAAAAATTGAGAATGTCCACTTGGGAGAGATGAGGATTCCTGTGCCACCACCCCGCTGACCAGATGCTCTCGGGGTATGCGAGAACACATGGTCAGACGAGGAGAGAGCAGTAGGAGTAGCAGTGTTTTCAGTGGTAATCCATGTTTCCGTCAGCGCCAGGAAGTCGAGGGACTGGAGGGTAGCATAGGCTGGGATGAAGTCAGCTTTGTTGGCAGTAGAACGGCAGTTCCAGAGGCTGCCTGAGACCTGGAACTCCAGGTGTGGGGTGCGTGCAGGGACCACCAGGTTAGAGAGGCAGCAGCCACGCGGTGTGGGGCGTTTGTGTAGCCTGTGCAGAGAGGAGAGAACAGGGATAGGTAGAGGCATAGTTGACAGGCTGCAACAGATGGAATGGCTACAATAATGCAGAGGAGATCGGGATGAAATGAACTGAACATCAGGGAAAGGAGAGAGCAGGCCTCCCTCACCAAAAAATAAATAAATATATAACTCTCCCAACTTCCACCTCAGAAACTATAGTTGTTTCACTGAACCACCCGAATAAAACTCTCCCAACTTCCACTTTAGAAATTAGAATTGTTGTAAGCTACAGCAGACTGTTATCAGTAGCTGTAATTAAGTACAGCAGCTACCAACCACCTAACGTTAATGCCTCGGATGAGGTTAGAAAAACAGCTGAATGGTAGCAGCTAGCTGGCTCAATCACAGGTACTCTCAAGCATGAAATAACATTGGAAACAGCTAACCACAGTTGCTAAAAGTTACCCACAGTTGCTAAAAGTTACCGGTAGCTACCCGCTAGCTAGCTAGCTTTGTTGGTCCAGGTAGTGGGTAGGCTAGCCTCGTGCTTCGCCTGGGCTCCGCCGAATAAAATCCTTACCTACAATAATTACCTACAGTAATAACCTACAATAACTACCGGAGTAAGCTACCTATAATACCAAACTACAATACCTACCTACAATCTAAATACATGGTTTAAGCTTAACTCAACACCATATAAGAAGCCAAGCTTACCTTTCATAACGCAGCTTGCCATAACAAAGGGGTTGAACACTTATTGACTCAAGACATTTCAGCTTTTCATTTTGAATTAAATTTGTAAACATTTATAAAACATAATTCCACTTTTGACATGGGGTGTGTAAATCAGTGACACAAAATCTCAATTTAATCCATTTTAAGGGATGAGGTAATTCAAAAACCATGTAACTTATTATGTGACTTGTTAAGCAAACTTTTACTCCTGAACATTCACTGAACAAAAATATAAACGCAACAATTTCAAGGATTTGACTGAGTTACAGTTCATATAAGGAAATCAGTCAATTGAAATAAATTCATTAGGCCCTAATCTATGGTTTTCACATGACTGGAAATACATATCTGTTGGTCACAGATACCTTTTAAAAAGAAAGTAGGGGCGTGAATCAGAAAACCAGTCAGTATCTGGTGTGACCACCATTTGCCTCATGCAGCGAGACACATCTCCTTCACATAGAGCTGATCAGGCTGTTGATTGTGGCCTGTGGAAGTTGTCCCACTCCTCTTCAATGGCTGTGCGAAGTTGTTGGATATCAGCGGGAACTGGAACACGCTGTTGTACACGTCGATCCAGAGCATCCCAAACATGCTCAATGGGTGACATGTCTGGTGCACAGGATGCTGGTGGCTCCTTAATTGGGGAGGATGGGCTTATGGTTATGGCTGCAGCGGAATAGGTGGAATGGTATCAAATACATCAAACACATGGTTTGATGCCATTCGCTCCGTTCCAGCCATTATTATGAGCTGTTCTTTCCCTCAGCAGCCTCCACTGGTCTGGTGAGTATGCAGTCAGGACGACGAGCGCGCAGATGAGCTTCCCTGAGATGGTTTCTTACAGTTTGTGCAGAACTTCTTTGGTTGTGCAAACCCACAGTTTCATCAGCTGTCCGGGTGGCTGATCTGAGACGATCACTCAGGTGAAGAAGCCGGATGTGGAGGTCCTGGGCTGGCGTGGTTACACATGGTCTGGGGTAGTGAGGCCGGTTGGACGTACTACAAAATTCTCTAAAACAACGTTGGAGGCAGCTTATGGTAGAGAAATTAACATTAAATGCTCTGCCAACAGCTCTGGTGGACATTCCTGCAGTCAGAATGCCAATTGCGCGCTCCCTCAAAGCTCGAGACATCTGTGACATTGTGTTGTGACAAAACTGCACATTTTAGAGTGGCCTTTTATTGTCCCCAGCACAAGGTGCACCTGTGTAATGATCATGCTGTTTAATCAGCTTCTTGATATGCAACACCTGTCAGGTGGATGGATTATCTTGGCAAAGGAGAAATGCTCACTAACAGGGATGGAAACAACTTTGTGCACAACATGGAGAGAAATAAGCTTTTTGTGCGTGTGGAACATTTATTTGATATTTTATCTCCGGTCATGAAACATGGGACCAACACTTCACATGTTGCGTTTATAGTTTTGTTCTGTATAGTTTGGCTTGCCATAGCAAAAGGGGTTGAATACTTATTGAAATTTCAGCTTTTCATTTTTTATTAATTTGTTAAATTTCAAAAAACAGTTCCCCTTTGACATTCTGGGGTATTGTGTGTAGGCCAGTGACACAACATCTCAATGTCATCCATTTTAAATTCAGGCTGTAACAACAACAAAATGTGGAAAAGTCAGGGGGTGTGAACTTTCTGAAGGCACTGGATAAGAGCCTCTTCTAAAATCTAAATGTAACTTGTAAAACACTTTTTAATAAAACAATGATTTTGTCTCTCAGTGTGTGTTCCTGCGTGAAGAGGCCAGTCCTAGCCGGTTCTCTGTGTGCGCGTTGCGTGTAGCTGTGTCTGACCTGGCCCAGATGATGAGTGTATTCAGCCGTGTGTACGAGGCCGATTTCAGATCCTACTGCTGCAAAGAACCTCCCAGTCTCAGATCACACACAAACATCTTCAGCACTGTCCATAGGCTGCTCACCGCCTGCAACACGGTATACATGTTGTCTCTCTGCTCCTCTGAGTGCTGAGTGTTTTTCTCTCTCTCTCTCTCTACTCTCTCTCTCTCCTCTCTGTCTCTCTCTGTCTCTCTCTCTCTCTCTCCTCTCTCTACTCTCTCTCTACTCTCTGTCTCTCTCTCTCTCTCTCTCTCTCTCTCTGTCTCTCTCTCTCTCTCTCTGTCTCTCTCTGTCTCTGTCTCTCTCTGTCTCTCTCCTCTCTCTCTCTCTCTGTCTCTGTCTCTCTCTGTCTCTCTCTCTCTCTCTCTCTCTGTCTCTCTCTCTCTCTCTCTCTCTCTGTCTCTCTCTCTCTCTCTGTCTCTCTCTCTCTCTCTCTGTCTCTCTCTCTCTCTCTCTCTCTCTGTCTCACAGTCTCTCTCTCTCTCCTCTCTCTGTCTCTCTCTGTCTCTCTCTGTCTCTCTCTGTCTCTCTCTGTCTCTCTCTCTGTCTCTCTCTGTCTCTCTCTCTGTCTCTCTCTGTCTCTCTCTCTGTCTCTCTCTCTCTCTCTCTCTCTCTCTCTCTCTCTGTCTCTCTCTCTCTCTGTCTCTCTCCCCCTCTCTCTCTCTGTCTCTCTCCCCCTCTCTCTCTCCCCCATCTCTCTCTCTCTCTCCCTGTCTCTCTCTCTCTCCCTGTCTCTCTCTCTCTCTCTCTCTCCCCCTCTCTCTCTGTCTCTCTCTCTCCTCTCTCTGTCTCTCTCTCTCTCCGTCTCTCTCTCGCTCTCCGTCTCTCTCTCTCTCTCTGTCTCTCCTCTCTCTCCCTCTCCCCCTCTCTCTCTCTCTCCCTCTCCCCCTCTCTCTCTCCCCCTCTCTGTCTCTCTCTCTCTCCTCGTCTCTCTCTCTCTCTCGCTCTCCGTCTCTCTCTCCGTCTCTCTCTCTCCTCTCTCTCCCTCTCCCCCTCTCTCTCTCTCTCTCCCTCTCCCCCTCTCTCTACCTCTCCCCCTCTCTCTCTCTCCCTCTCCCCCCCTCTCTCTCTCTGTCTCTCTCTCCTCTCTCCTCTCTCTGTCTCTCTCTCTGTTAAAAATTTTTTACGTTTACCCACTGACAAAGACATGATCAGTCTATAATTTTAATGGTAGGTTTATTTGAAAAAAAGAGTGAGAGACAGAATAACAACAAAAAAATGCATGTCAAAAATTTTATAAATTGATTTGCATTTTAATGAGGGAAATAAGTATTTGACCCCCTCTCAATCAGAAAGATTTCTGGCTCCCAGGTATCTTTTATACAGGTAACGAGCTGAGATTAGGAGCACACTCTTAAAGGGAGTGCTCCTAATCTCAGCTTGTTACCTGTATAAAAGACACCTGTCCACAGAAGCAATCAATCAATCAGATTCCAAACGCTCCCATGGCCAAGACCAAAGAGCTCTCCAAGGATGTCAGGGACAAGATTGTAGACCTACACAAGGCTGAAATGGGCTACAAGACCATCGCCAAGCAGCTTGGTGAGAAGGTGACAACAGTTGGTCCGATTATTCGCAAATGGAAGAAAAACAAAAGAACTGTCAATCTCCCTCGGCCTGGGGCTCCATGCAAGATCTCACCTCGTGGAGTTGCAATGATCATGAGAACGGTGAGGAATCAGCCCAGAACTACACGGGAGGATCTTGTCAATGATCTCAACGCAGCTGGGACCATAGTCACCAAGAAAACAATTGGTAACACACTTCGCCGTGAAGGACTGAAATCCTGCAGCGCCCGCAAGGTCCCCCTGCTCAAGAAAGCACATATACAGGGCCGTCTGAAGTTTGCCAATGAACATCTGAATGATTCAGAGGAGAACTGGGTGAAAGTGTTGTGGTCAGATGAGACCAAAATCAAGCTCTTTGGCATCAACTCAACTCGCCGTGTTTGGAGGAGGAGGAATGCTGCCTATGACCCCAAGAACACCATCCCCACCGTCAAACATGGAGGTGGAAACATTATGCTTTGGGGGTGTTTTTCTGCTAAGGGGACAGGACAACTTCACCGCATCAAAGGGACGATGAACGGGGCGATTTACCGTCAAATCTTGGGTGAGAACCTCCTTCCCTCAGCCAGGGCATTGAAAATGGGTCGTGGATGGGTATTCCAGCATGACAATGACCCAAAACACACGGCCAAGGCAACAAAGGAGTGGCACAAGAAGAAGCACATTAAGGTCCTGGAATGGCCTAGCCAGTCTCCAGACCTTAATCCCATAGAAAATCTGTGGAGGGAGCTGAAGGTTTGAGTTGCCAAACGTCAGCCTCGAAACCTTAATGACTTGGAGAAGATCTGCAAAGAGGAGTGAGATGTGTGCAAACCTGGTGGCCAACTATAAGAAAAGTCTGACCTCTGTGATTGCCAACAAGGGTTTTGCCACCAAGTACTAAGTCATGTTTTGCAGAGGGGTCAAATACTTATTTCCCTCATTAAAATGCAAATCAATTTATAACATTTTTGACATGCGTTTATCTTGGCTTTGTTGTTGTTATTCTGTCTCTCACTGTTCAAATAAACCTACCATTAAAATTATAGACTGATCGTGTCTTTGTCAGTGGGCAAACGTACAAAATCAGCAGGGGATCAAATACTTTTTTCCCTCACTGTATACTACATAATCTCTCTCTCTCTAGGAGCTCGAAGTCCTGCAGCAGGTATCCGAGGTGTCTGTCTGTCTGTCTGACACAGTGAAGGAGGACCCTTGCTACTGGAGCCATGGACACAAACACACACTTTGTGAGTTTATACACACACACACCCTAGCCTCCCATACAGTACAGAAAACTATGCCGTATATATACAGTTGAAGTCGGAAGTTTACATACACTTAGGTTGGAGTCATTAAAACATGTTTTTCAACCACTCCACAAATGTCTTGTTAACAAACTATAGTTTTGGCAAGTCGGTTAGGACATCTACTTTGTGTAATTTTTCCAACAATTGTTTACAGACAGATTATTTCACTTATAATTTACTGTATCACAATTCCAGTGGGTCAGAAGTTTACATACACTATGTTGACTGTGCCTTTAAACAGCTTGGGAAAATGTCATGGCTTTAGAAGCTTCTGATAGGCTAATTGACATCATTTGAGTCAATTGGAGGTGTACCTGTGGATGTATTTCAAGGCCTACCTTCAAACTCAGTGCCTCTTTGCTTGACATCATGGGAAAATCAAAAGAAATCAGCCAAGACCTCAGAAAAAAAATGTGTAGACCTCCACAAGTCTGGTTCATCCTTGGGAGCAATTTCCAAACGCCTGAAGGTACCACGTTCATCTGTACAAACAATAGTACGCAAGTATAAACACCATGGGACCACGCAGCCGTCATACCGCTCAGGAAGGAGACGCGTTCTGTCTCTTAGAGATTAACGTACTTTGGTGCGAGAAGTGCACATCAATCCCAGAACAACAGCAAAGGACCTTGTGAAGATGCTGGAGGAAACAGGTACAAAAGTATCTATATCCACAGTAAAACGAGTCCTATATCGACATAGCCTGAAAGGCCGCTCAGAAAGGAAGAAGCCACTGCTCCAAAACCACCATAAAAAAGCCAGACTACGGTTTGCAACTGCACATGGGGACAAATATCGTACTTTTTGGAGAAATGTCCTCTGGTCTGATGAAACAAAAATAGAACTGTTTGGCCATAATGACCATCGTTATGTTTGGAGGAAAAAGGGGGTTGCTTGCAAGCCGAAGAACACCATCCCAACCGTGAAGCACGGGGTGGCAGCATCATGCTGTGGGGGTGCTTTGCTGCAGGAGGGACTGGTGCACTTTACAAAATAGATGGCATCATGAGGAAGGATAATTATGTGGATATATTGAAGCAACATCTCAAGACATCAGTCAGGAAGTTAAAGCTTGGTCGCAAATGGGTCTTCCAAATGGACAATGACCCCAAGCATACTTCCAAAGTTGTGGCAAAATGGCTTAAGGACAACAAAGTCAAGGTATTGGAGTGGCCATCAGAAAGCCCTGACCTCAATCCTATAGAAAATGTGTGGGCAGAACTGAAAAAGCGTGTGCGAGCAAGGAGGCCTACAAACCTGACTCAGTTACACCAGTTCTGTCAGGAGTAATGGGCCAAAATTCACCCAAATTATTGTGGGAAGCTTGTGGAAGGCTACATGAAACGTTTGACCCAAGTTAAACAATTTAAAGGCAATGCTACCAAATACTAATTGAGTGTATGTAAACTTCTGACCCACTGGGAATGTGATGAAAGAAATAAAAGCTGAAATAAATAATTCTCTCTACTATTATTCTGATATTTCACATTCTTCAAATAAAGGGGTGATCCTAACTGACCTAAGACAGGGAATTTTTACTAGGATTAAATGTCAGGAATGGTGAAAAACTGAGTTTAAATGTATTTGGCTAAGGTGTATGTAAACTTCCGACTTCAACTGTATATTGCTATTGAAGTTGACTGTGTGTTTGTGTTTCAGCCACCCAGTTGGAGGACCTTACCAAGAGATACACAGAGTTCCTTTCTCTTCACCACGGCTAACAAGCTACCGCTAACATAACCCTAAACTCTACAGACAACTGTTAGCATGCTACCGCTAACCTAACCCAAAACCTCGCAGACAACTATTAGCTTGCTACTGCTAACTCTCCGTGACCGCCACATGCTTGCATCAGTGTTAACTTTCCTGCCCTTCAATGCTAAGGTTGTTTTAGTGTCAGTTCTAAGTGCAGACTGTGTTTGTAACCATGATTTGAGCAGTAGGCAGATCATATTCACTTCTCTAGCTTGGCTTTCCAAGTTCCCATCTTAGTTTTTTTTTTTTTTTTTTCAATACATTTGAAATCACTTTTTGTAAATGATTTAATATGAATGCACTATATAGGGAATAGGGTACCATTTGAGACTCATTCAGCACCGATACACCTGGCAATAGTGTTGCATTCAGCACCGATACGCTACATCAAATTTGTTTTGGTGATAATATGTTCTTTCTCAACAGTGGAACTGCATACATTTTTTTAAAATGGTGTCTATGTCTGTAAGTTGTTACAGTATGTCTGATATTTGTCTCAAACATTGTTCCCCCCCTGCTGTCTTGGTTGCACCAGGTCTCTTGAAAAATAGATTTTATCTCAATGAGACTAACCTGGATGAATAAAGGTTAATACAAAATATAGGCTACTAGTTTCTGAAGTCCCATTTATACATAAATTATATGTTTGGATGTGTGACTGCATTGGCGCTGTCAAATCGGTGAGCGGCTGTTCATGTGGTCATTTTAAGCCACACCCACCCCACTCACGCTAGAAGTTTAGAACATAGTCATCTGCGGTGGACACTACAGCAGTGTTTTTCCAGACCAGGAGACATCCAGAAAATCACGGAAATGTCTGTGGAGTGCGAACAGTTTGACACGCTAATATGACCCCTCTATGGAAAGGTGAGACTCTCACGAACACATACTGTTGTTATTCTCTAGGACTAGTCTGAAGGTCCCCCGGTACCAGTTAAAACATGAATGGAATGGAAGTATATACAAAAAGTATTCAGACCCCTTGACTTTTTCCACATTTTGTTACATTACAGCCTTATTCTAAAATGGATAAAATATTCAAAAAAAATCTCATCAATCAACAAACAATACCCGATAATGATAAAGCGAAAACAGGTTTTTAGAAATTTTAGCAAATTTATTAAAAGCTCATGTGCATCCTGTTTCCATTGATCATCCTTGAGATGTTTCTACAACTTGATTGGAGTCCACCTGTGGTAAATTCAATTGATTGGACATGATTAGGAAAGGCACACCCCTGTCTATATAAGGTCTCACAGTTGACAGTGCATGTCAGAGCAAAAACCAAGCCATGAGGTCAAAGGAATTGTCCGTAGAGCTCCGAGACAGGATTGTGTCGAGGCACAGATCTGGGGAAGGGTACCAAAACATTTCTGCAGCATCGAAGGGCCCCAAGAACACAGTGGCCTCCATCATTCTTAAATGGAAGAAGTTTGGAACCACCAAGACTCTTCCTAGAGCTGGCCGCCTGGCCAAACTGAGCAATCGGGGGAGAAGGGCCTTGGTCAGGGAGGTGACCAAGAACCCAATGGTCACTCTGACAGAGCTCCAGAGTTCCTCTGTGGAGATGGGAGAACCTTCCAGAAGGACAACCATCTCTGCAGCACTCCACCAATCAGGCCTTTATGGTAGAATGACCAGACAGAAGCCACAGAAATCAAGATTGAACTCTTTGGCCTGAATGCCAAGTGTCACGTCTGGAGTTAACCTGGAACCATCCCTGCGGTGAAGCATGGTGGTGGCAGCATCATGCTGTGATGTTTTTCAGCGGCAGGGACTAGGAGACTAGTCAGGATCGAGGGAAAGATGAACGGAGCAAAGTACAGAGAGATCCTTGATGAAAACCTGCTCCAGAGCGCTCAGGACCTCAGACTGGGGCGAAGGTTCACCTTCCAACAGGACAACGACCCTAAACACACAGCCAAGACAACGCAGGAGTGGCTTCAGGACAAGTCTCAATGTCCTTGAGTGGCCCAGCCAGAGCCTGGACTTGAATCAGATTGAACATCTCTGGAGAGACCTGAAAATAGCTGTGCAGCGACGCTCCCCATCCAACCTGACAGCGCTTGAGAGGATCTGCAGAGAAGAATGGGAGAAACTCCCCAAATACAGGTGTTGTGTATTGATATTCTAGTTTTGTCCCTTTAGGGCACCTGTAACCCCCCTTGCTTACCTACGTTGAAATGCTTGGAATGTTCTTCCTGTAAAACGCATTAAAACAATGCCCACGTTAATTTCTACTCCCGTCTCATGTCCTGTCCTTATATTAGTTGTATTAGTAATACAGTGTGCTATACAACAACACTGGCGACGAGGAAGAAACTTTCTCATGTTTGTGCTCATCGTCTTCGGCAGAAAGTCTGAGTTAAATTCGTTATATTTTTCTCGCTGTAGAAAGACGCAAACATAACGTGGAGCTAGCCAGTCGAGTGATGCTAGCTAGCCTTCGATGTCACGGCAACGAGAGCCTCGAGGGATAGGAAGAGTTTCTCTGCGGGAGAAAGTTAAGTCATCGTGAGTTAAAAGAAAGAAAAATAAACCGAAAATGTTGCATTGATTGGAAATATAGGAACATTTGATGAATCTGTGGAACAATGGAGTTCTTACAAAGAACATTTTGAGTACTTTGTGTTGGCAAATGGAATTAAAGCAGAAGTCGTTGTGCCAACATTTGACTGTTATGGGAGGAAAAACATTCAATCTACTGCGCAGCCTAGTAACGCCTGAAAAACCTGGTGATAAATCAGATGATGAAATTGTGGCTACCTTAAAAGGACATTATTCTCCCAAACCACTGATAATCGCAGAGAGATTCCGGTTTCATAAGAGAAATGAAGAGGAGGGGGAATCAATCTCACAGTTTGTGGCTGTATTGAAACAGTTCTCTGAACACTGTGAATTTGGGCGATCAATGAGTGACACTATACATGATAGGTTTAGTGTGTGGCATGCGCAGCGACGGCAATTCAGAAACGCCTTTTGCCTGAGAGTAACTTAACATTGCAGAGAGCAATAGAAGTGAGTACGTCAATGGAAATGCCTAATAAAGACGCACAGCAGCGAAGTGCATCGACCAAAGTGCATAAGGTGTCTATGGAGTTAAACAAGGCAGGAGGTGGGAAACCAGGTCACCAAGCCATGCTATCGCTGTGGGAAACCAGGTCACCAAGCCATGCTGTCGCTATGGAAACCAGGTCACCAAGCAGAGGAGTGTTGGTGCAAAGACTTAGACTGCAGAAGCTGTGGTAAAAAGGGTCACATCGAACGTAAAAACAAAAAGACACAATCAAACAAAAGTACTGAACAAAGGAAAAGCGACTTCAGGAAGTACAGAAAGAAAGGTCATAAAATGGAGCACACAGAGGATGAACAAAGTGATACCCTGTCTGAAGGGGAAGAGTTAGCATGTTATGTCAATTTCAGACAATGGATACGGGTACTGGGTGACATCGCCACTGGATGGAAATGCAGCACGGATGCAAGAGGACACTGGAGCAGCCATGTCTCTGCTGTCTGAGGCTGTCTACAAGGAGAAACTATATCACCTCACACTACGGCCCACAAAGATGACGCTGAAAACATACACCGGTGAGATTGTTCCAGTGAGAGGAAGCGGGATTGTTACAGTGGAGCTCAACGAACAGAAGGTAAAGTTACCACTCTACATCGTGAAAGGCAACCATCCAGCATTGCTAGGACGCACATGGCTGGAAAATATCAAACTAAACTGGCAGGAAATTCACATGGTTGCAAAAGAGGACACAAACCTACAAGGGATATTGAGGAAACAGGCGGATGTGTTCAAAGGAGAACTTGGCAGTATGAAGGACATAACAGTTAAACTGACCGTGAAACCAGACAGCAAGCCAAAATGATTCAAAGCTAGACCTGTCCCATACGCCATAAAACCAAAAGTTGAAACTGAGCTAAACAGACTAGTCGAGAGTGGGAGTATTGGATCCAGTGAACGTTAGTGAATGGGCTACACCCGTCGTTCCAGTCAAAAAGATGGATCACTCAGACTCTGGGGTGATTTCAAAGTCACTATTAACCCAGTCTTGACTGCTGAAAGATATCCACTACCCCTCATTGACAACCTCTTTTCTGGTTTAGCTGGAGGACAAAAATTCAGTAAGATAGACTTATGTCAGGCCTATCTACAGATGCATGTGGACCAAGAGTCACAGGAACTATTGACCATAGTGACTCACAAAGGACTGTACAGTTACCGGAGGCTTCCTTTTGGAATCACCTCAGCTCCGGCCTTGTTTCAGAGAGCTATGGACCAGATACTGAGCGGGCTCAGTGGGGTCCAATGTTACCTCGATGATCTACTCATCACCGGCAAAGACGAGCAGGAGCACCTGAGAAACCTGAACGCTACACTACAGAGATTGGAGGAGTACGGTCTGAGGGTCCGGAAGGACAAATGCAAGTTTTTCCGGCCCTCTGTTGAGTACCTGGGCCACGTCATCGACAGCTCGGGGCTCCACAAGGCGCCATCGAAGGTGAAGGCCGTTGCAGAAGCTCCATCCTCACAGAACGTGAGTCAGCTGAGATCATTCTTAGGACTACTGACATACTACGCAAAGTTTGTGCCAAACCTAGCTAACATGTTAAAGCCACTGCATGAACCTTTGAACAAAACCAAACCGTGGAAGTGGACAGACAGATGTAAGGAGGCCTTCAAGAAACAGCCTTAGCTCAGTCAGAGGCTCTAACCCACTTCAACCCCAACTTGCCATTACAGTTGGCATGTGATGCATCTCCTTATGGCGTTGGTGCGGTTGTCTCACACATCATGCCATCAGGTGAAGAAAGGCCAATTGCTTTCGCATCATGGACCTTAAGTAAAGCCGAGAGAAATTATGCACAGATAGAGCGTGAAGCACTCGCCATTGTGTTTGGAGTTAAGAAATGTCATCCGTTTCTGTTTGGCCGACGGTTCACACTGCTGACGGACCATAGACCCCTCACCTCCATCTTTGGTCCCCACACCGGCATTACGTCGCTGGCAGCCAGCCCCATGCAGCCAGCCCCATGCAGCCAGCCCCATGCAGCCAGCCCCATGCAGCCAGCCCCATGCAGCTAGCCCCATGCAGCCAGCCCCATGCAGCCAGCCCCATGCAGCCAGCCCCATGCAGCGATGGGCGTTATTGTTATCTGCTCACCAGTACGATATCAAGTACAGAAGGTCTGAGCAGCACTGCAATGCAGATGGCCTCTCAAGGCTTCCCTTACCTGTCGCACACACTGAGCACTCTCAGGCTGAAATCTTCTACTTCAAGGAAGTGACGAACACCCCAGTTACATCTGTCCAAGTGAAAAAGTTCACCCACACTGATCCAGTGACGTCTGATGTCGTGGACATTGTCACTCGTGGAAAAGGAGAGATGTCGGACAGCCTGCAACCTTACCTAGTGAGGAGAAACGTGCTCACAGTTCAGTTTGGATGCTTGCTATGGGGTTTTTGAGTCATCACACCGCCGCCACTGAGAAGGCAGGTGCTTGAAGAACTCCATTCAGAGCACTGTGGCATGGTGCGAATGAAGGAGATTGCACGCAGCTACTTTTGGTGGTCTGGATGCAGATATCTAAGACAAGGCCTCAGCTAGCGCCACTACACCCATGGGACTTCCCAGAGGAGCCTTGGCAGCGAGTCCACATAGACTATGCAGGTCCACTGGAGGATCGTATGTTCTTAGTCGTAGTTGACGCACACAGCAAATGGCCTGAGGTCACAGTGATGAAGAGCACATCAGCGGAGAGAACCATCGAAGAGCTACGGTCAATTTTCAGTCGCTTCGGCTTGCCAACGCAACTCGTTAGTGATAATGGCCCCCAACTGGTGTCTGAAGAGTTCCGGTCATTCATGGAACCAAATGGAATTCAGCACATCAAGTCAGCGCCGTATCACCCTGCAACGAACGATGAAGCAAGCTTTAAAATCATAACAAGGGAACCGCTCCCTCAATAGGCGTCTAAACACCTTCCTGTTAACCTACAGAAACACTCCCCACGCTACAACCAAAGTGGCACCCGCGTCAGCCATGATGAAAAGACAGCTTTGCACGCGACTCGACCTCCTGAGACCTCCAAAGACGAGACCGGTTGTACAGACGTAGGTGGAGAGACGGAGCAAAGCAAAAGACAGAAGCTTCAGAGCTGGAGAGAGAGTTCTTGCTCGGAACTACTGCGAAGGTCCAAAGTGGATACCAGCCACAGTGGTTGCCCAAACAGAGCCTGTGGTCCTACACAGTTCACACACCGGAAAACATCATCTGGAGGAGACACGTGGATCAACTGTTGCCAGGAACCAACCTCAGAGATGACTCCTGTCAAGTGACAAACCAAGCACAGCTACTGGAGACCTACCATGACTACGAGCTATCACCTGAACATCCACTGCAGCAACCTACCAATGTGGAAAGTGCTCCAGACTCACCTGCACCAGCCAGAGTGCTCCAGACTCACCTGAACCAGCCAGAGTGCTCCAGACTCACCTGCACCAGCCAGAGTGCTCCAGACTCACCTGAACCAGCCAGAGTGCTCCAGACTCACCTGAACCAGCCAGAGTGCTCCAGACTCACCTGAACCAGCCAGAGTGCTCCAGACTCACCTGAACCAGCCAGAGTGCTCCAGACTCACCTGAACCAGCCAGAGTGCTCCAGACTCACCTGAACCAGCCAGAGTGCTCCAGACTCACCTGAACCAGCCAGAGTGCTCCAGACTCACCTGAACCAGCCAGAGTGCTCCGGACTCACCTGCACCAGCCAGAGTGCTCCGGACTCACCTGAACCAGCCAGAGTGCTCCAGACTCACCTGAACCAGCCAGAGTGCTCCAGACTCACCTGAACCAGCCAGAGTGCTCCAGACTCACCTGAACCAGCCAGAGTGCTCCAGACTCACCTGAACCAGCCAGAGTGCTCCAGACTCACCTGCACCAGCCAGAGTGCTCCAGACTCACCTGAACCAGCCAGAGTGCTCCGGACTCACCTGAACCAGCCAGAGTGCTCCGGACTCACCTGAACCAGCCAGAGTGCTCCAGTCTGAGCATACACCATCACCACTCAGACTCAGAGATAATGTGACTGTAGACTCACCTGTACGTCGTCATTACCCTGTAGACTCACCTGTACGTCGTCATTACCCTGTAAGAGAAAGACGACCCCCTGACAGGTTGACTATTTAGTTCAGACTAACCTCCGACATTGGGGCAGAATACATTTACATTTTAGTCATTTAGCAGACTCTTATCCAGAGCGACTTACAGTTAGTGAGTGCATACATTTTCATACTGAATACACCCCAGGGTTAAGTCTGGGGACTGAGGCAGTCTACCCGCTCTCCCTAGTTTAGAAGATGTTATTCTGAAAAGTTCATTTATTTACATTAAGAAAACAATAGGCAAAACAGTGAATATTAACTTTTTCCTTATGAGTCATCAAAGGTAAAGGGGGAGGAATATGTTGTGTATTGATATTCTAGTTTTGTCCCTTTAGGGCACCTGTAACCCCCCTTGCTTACCTACGTTGAAATGCTTGGAATGTTCTTCCTGTAAAACGCATTAAAACAATGCCCACGTTAATTTCTACTCCCGTCTCATGTCCTGTCCTTATATTAGTTGTATAAGTAATACAGTGTGCTATACAACAACAGGTGTGCCAAGCTTGTAGCGTCATACCCAAGAAGACTCGAGGCTGTAATCGCTGCCAAAGGTGCTTAAACAAAGTACTGTGTAAAGGGTCTGAATACTTATGTAAATGTGATATTTAAGTTTTAAATTTGGTATGAATTTGCAAACATTTATAAAAACCTGTTTTTTCCCCCTCATCAATCTACACACAACACCCCATAATCACAAAGAAAAAACAATTTAATCAATTTTAGAATAAGGCTGTAATGTAACAAAATGTGGAAGAAGTCAAGGGGTCTGAATACTTTCAGAATGCACTGTGTGTGTATTTGTGTAAGTAGTTAGTGCCCAAACATTTTTTTTGGGGGGGGGGGTTAAATGTGGGTGAATATTTCCTGATCGTTCTTATATCTCTCAGATATAGGACAGACACTTTAAAACAAACTTCATTTTGATTACTTTTTTGTTTTTCCATGTCTGAATCTGTTATTCAATGCGTTTCTATGCGCTAATAGCAGTAAGGCTAAATTCAATTAAATGTTTTATCAACAAGCAAAAAAAATCACTCAAATAGCTAAATGATCCTTGGTATGACCGTCTGAAAACAGTCCCCCCACCCCCAACGTTATCCACGTCTTCTTATGGAGAACTCCCGATGTCGCATGAAGCCGGAAGTATTTGAATTTGAAGCGTGCCATATAGATGGGATGGCTGACTCCGTCACGAAAAGGAGGCACACGCTTAGCTGGTCCCTCGTTATGGGCAGGATTAGGGGGCCTGGCCCGCCCTACCGCACCTCCTTGCCGGTCTAAATAAAACATTGAAATATTGATAATTTATTTGACCTAAAAGCGGCCCGACAGAGAGAAACATAAATCTCAGTTAAAGCATCCGAGCGAGGGAAACAGCGCCCCTCTGTCTCAGTATTTGTAGACCATGTATCTGATGCTGTCTGCATCAAAAGGAGTAAGGCATGTCATACTATTTCTGGCCAGACAGCATTAGATACATGGGCTACATATAGAGGGGCGCTGACATATTTTCAGCAGAGAGGAACAGGCGAAGTAAGACGGCTCACTGTCGCCTAAATATGTCAAGAATAAGCCCAATGCGTATGCAGACCTAAGGTTGTCGCCCGCCTTTGGGACAAAGACTCCCATTGTTAGGGCGGAGACATGAGCATCTCGTCATCATATACAGATCTCTGGGAAAGGGAAGTTGGTGGGTACACAGTAAGCAGATAGGATGCTGCATTCCCCTTAATTAAATTGTTTCGCCAAGCTTATAGGCTTTAATTATTCCTGTCTAAATAAAATAATTCAAAATATTTCACCCGGGAGCATGAGTTAGTCATAGAGGATCGTTAGCTTCTTTATATATATATACAGTGCCTTGCAAAAGGATTCATCCCCCTTGGCGTTTTTCCTATTTTGTTGCATTACAACCTGTAATTTAAATGGATTTTTATTTGGATTTCATGTAATTGACATACACAAAATAGTCAAATTTGGTGAAGTGAAATGAAAAAAATAACTTGTTTAAAAATCCAAAAATATATAACGGAAAAGCAAGCGGCACCATGAAGACCAAGGAGCTCTCCAAACAGCTCAGGGACAAAGTTGTGGAGAAGGACAGATCAGGGTTGGGTTATAAAAAAATATCCAAAACTTTGAATATCCCACGGAACACCATTAAATCCATTATTAAAAAATTTAAAGAATATGGCACCACAACAAATCTGCCAAGAGAGGGCCGCCCACCAAAACTCACAGACCAGGCAAGGAGGGCATTAACCCAACCCTGATCTGTACTTCTCCACAACTTTGTCCCTGACCTGTTTGGAGAGCTCCTTGGTCTTCATGGTGCCACTTGCTTGGTGGTGCCCCTTGCTTAGAGGTGTTGCAGGGCCTTTCAGAACAGGTGTATATATACTGAGATCATGTGACAGATCATGTGACACTTAGATTGCACACATGTGGACTTTATTTAACTAATTATGTGAAATCTGCAGATTAACTCCTGTTTATTGCTTATCTGAAGGTAAAGCAGGAAGCACCAGTGGTTAATAGAAAAGTGGTCAGATGACGCAGATGCTAACCTACAGGACTGTTTTGCTAGCACAGACTGGAACATGTTCCGGGATTCTTCAGATAGCATTGAGGAGTACACCACATCAGTCACTGGCTTCATCAATAAGTGCATCGATGATGTCGTCCCCACAGTGACCGTAAGTACATACCCCAACCAGAAGCCATGGATTACAGGAAACATCCGCACTGAGCTAAAGGGTAGAGCTGCCGCTTTCAAGGAGCGGGACTCTAACCCGGACGCTTATAAGAAATCCCACTATGCCCTCCGACGAACCATCAAACAGGCAAAGAGTCAATACAGGACTAAGATTGAATCGTACTACACCGTCTCTGATGCTCGTCAGATGTGGCAGGACTTGAAAACTATTACAGACTACAGAGGGAAGCACAGCCGCGAGCTGCCCAGTGACACAAGACTTCCAGACGAGCTAAATCACTTCTATGCTCGCTTCGAGGCAAGCAACACTGAAGCATGCATGAGAGCACCAGCTGTTCCGGATGACTATGTGATCACGCTCTCCGTAGCCGATGTGAGTAAGACTTTTAAGCAGGTCAACATTCACAAGGCCGCAGGGCCAGACGGATTACCAGGACATGTACTCCAAGCATGTGCTGACCAAGTGGCAAGTGTCTTCACTGACATTTCCCTGACTGAGTCTGTAATACCAACATGTTTCAAGCAGACCACCATAGTCCACGTGCCCAAGGACACTAAGATAACCTGCCTAAATGACTACCGACCCATAGCCATGAAGTGCTTTTTAAGGCTTGTCATGGCTCACATCAACACCATTATCCCAGAAACCCACTCCAATTTGCATACCGCCCCAACAGATCCACAGATGATGCAATCTCTATTGCACTCCACACTGCCCTTTCCCACCTGGACAAGAGGAACACCTATGTGAGAATGCTATTCATTGACTACAGCTCAGCGTTCAACACCATAGTGCCCTCAAAGCTCATCACTAAGCTAAGGATCCTGGGACTAAACACCTCCCTCTGCAACTGGATCCTGGACTTCCTGACGGGCCGCCCCCAGGTGGTAAGGGTAGGTAACAACACATCTGCCACGCTGATCCTCAACACGGGGGCCCCTCAGGGGTGTGTGCTCAGTCCCCTCCTGTACTCCCTGTTCCCCCATGACTGCATGACCAGGCACGACTCCAACACCATCATTAAGTTTGCCGACGACACAACAGTGGTAGGCCTGATCACTGACAACGATGAGACAGCCTATAGGGAGAAGGTCAGAGACCTGGCCATGTGGTGCCAGGATAACAACCTCTCCCTCAACGTGACCAAGACAAAGGAGATGATTGTGGACTACAGGAAAAAAAGAGGACTGAGCACGCCCCCATTCTCATCGACGGGGCTGTAGTGGAACAGGTTGAGAGCTTTAAGTTCCTTGGTGTCCACATCACCAACAAACTATCATGGTCCAAACACACCAAGACAGTCGTGAAAAGGGCACGACAAAGCCTATTCCCTCTCAGGAGACTGAAAAGATTTGGCATGGGTCCTCAGATCCTCAAAAAGTTCTACAGCTGCACCATCGAGAGCATCCTGACTGGTTGCATCACCGCCTGCTATGGCAACTGCTCGGCCTCCGACCGCAAGGCACTACAGAGGGTAGTGCGTACGGCCCAGTACATCACTGGGGCCAAGCTTCCTGCCATTCCAGGACCTCTATACCAGGCGGTGTCAGAGGAAGGTCCTCAAAATTGTCAAAGACTCCAGTCACCCTAGTCATAGACTGTTCTCTCTGCTACCGCACGGTAAACGGTACCGGAGCGCCAAGTCTAGGTCCAAAAGGCTTCTCAACAGCTTCTACCCCAAAGCCATAAGACTCCTGAACAGCTAATCATGGCTACCCGGACTATTTGCACCCCCTCCCCATCTTTTTACGCTGCTGCTACTCTGTTAATTATTTATGCATAGTCACTTTAACTCTACCCACATGTACATATTACCTCAACTAGCCGGTGCCCCCGCACATTGACTCTGCACCGGTACCCCCCTGTATATATAGCCTCCCTACTGTTATTTTATTTTACTTCTGCTCTTTTTTTCTCAACACTTTTTTGTTGTTGTTTTATTTTACTTTTTTATTAAGAAATAAATGCGTTGTTGGTTAAGGGCTGTAAGTAAGCATTTCACGGTAATGTCTACACCTGTTGTATTCGGCGCATGTGGCAAATAGAATTTGATTTGATTTAATTGGTTGCACCAGATCTTATTTAGGGGCTTCATAGCAAAGGGGGTTATTATTTTTTTTGAAACAAGTTCTTTTTTTCATTTCACTTCACCAATTTTGACTATTTTGTGTATGTCCATTATATCCAAATAAAAATCCACTTAAATGACAGGTTGTAATGCAACAAAATAGGAAAAACGCCAAGGGGGATGAATACTTATGCAAGGCACTGTATGTCCAAAAGGCTCCTGAACAGCTTCAAGCCATAAGAACAATTCATCAAATGGCCACGCGGACTGTTTGCATTGACGCATGAATCACGATGTGGGGGATAATGAAAGAAATGAAAGAAGTGTGTGACATGAGGAGGAATTTCAGCCGCAAAATTCGGGACTATAATGGTGTTCTGAAAAATAAACTGGACAGAAATGTGCTCATGTGGACCAAAGCAGGTAACCTTACAGACAGAGAGCTTGATTGGATGGAGGATAAGGAGGTTTATATGAAGAAGTGTATTGCTGTTGTTGTTTTGTTATTGTCCTGCTTCAATACAAATCTCACCAGATGGGGTCTGTTGGATGGTCGGGATGTCTCCCAAGGATTAGCCCTGGGGTCTGTTGGATGGTCGGGATTTCTCCCAAGGATTAGCCCTCTGACTCCCTGACCCTGTAACTCTGCGGTGATATGATGGGGGACTATAAGCCAATTTGAAAAAATGGTTTCACCAGTGTCTTGTTATTCTTTTTGACATTTGTCTTAGAAATGTGTATTAAGAATATTGGTATATATTAATAAACAGTGAGTAGTTTGTCTGGATTTCCTGAATCAGAAATGAGGAGAGGCCTCGTGAGGTATTGGTCGGTCACATGCATGAACCAAACGTTAATGATGAATTAATTATGAATAATGAATAAGCTAAATCATGCAAATATAACTTGTCTGTGTTTGTCAGAGAACTAACAGGATTGGAGCTCCTGACAGACGTGTACTATGGCGAATTAAGTTTGTTGGAAACTCTCCAGCTTGCTGATAATAAAGAATGATTAATTTAAGATTGACTCCAGGTGTCCCTGGTGGTAATTTCCACGACAATTCGATAGTGTTTCAGTAGAGAAACTAGCTAATCAACTAGCTAGCTAATCAACTATGATTTCAATATTGAATTTGAAATAGGTAGTTATTCGGTTTTCTGTTATTAAAACAGGCTATTGATGAGGAAAGCTAGGTGAACGTTAGCTAACTAGCTAATGTTAGGGTTAAATTGTTAAAAGTAGTCCTAGTGCATAGACCCATCCTGCGGCCCAGCAAAAAGTATTTAGTCAGCCACCAATTGTGCAAGTTCTCCCACTTAAAAAGATGAGAGAGGCCTGTAATTTTCATCATAGGTACACGTCAACTATGACAGACAAATTGAGAAAAGAAAATCCAGAAAATCACATTGTAGGATTTTTAATGAATTTATTTGGAATTTATGGTGGAAAATAAGTATTTGGTCACCTACAAACAAGCAAGATTTCTGTCTCTCACAGACCTGTAACTTCTTCTTTAAGATGCTCCTCTGTCCTCCACTCGTTACCTGTATTAATGGCACCTGTTTGAACTTGTTATCAGTATAAAAGACACCAGTCCACAACCTCAAACAGTCACACTCCAAACTCCACTATGGCCAAGACCAAAGAGCTGTCAAAGGACACCAGAAACAAAATTGTAGACCTGCACCAGGCTGGGAAGACTGAATCTGCAATAGGTAAGCAGCTTGTTTGAAGAAATCAACTGTGGGAGCAATTATTAGGAAATGGAAGACATACAAGACCACTGATAATCTCCCTCGATCTGGGGCTCCACGCAAGATCTCACCCTGTGGGGTCAAAATGATCACAAGAACGGTGAGCAAAAATCCCAGAACCACACGGGGGGACCTAGTGAATGACCTGCAGAGAGCTGGGACCAAAGTAACAAAGCCTACCATCAGTAACACGCTACGCCGCTAGGGACTCAAATCCTGCAGTGCCAGACGTGTCCCCCTGCTTAAGCCAGTACATGTCCAGGCCCGTCTGAAGTTTGCTAGAGTGCATTTGGATGATCCAGAAGAGGATTGGGAGAATGTCATATGGTCAGATGAAACCAAAATAGAACTTTTTGGTAAAAACTCAACTCGTCGTGTTTGGAGGACAAAGAATGCTGAGTTGCATCCAAAGAACACCATACCTACTGTGAAGCATGGGGGTGGAAACATCATACTTTGGGGCTGTTTTTCTGCAAAGGGACCAGGACGACTGATCCGTGTAAAGGAAAGAATGAGTGGGGCCATGTATCGTGAGATTTTGAGTGAAAATCAGCAAGGGCATTGAAGATGAAACGTGGCTGGGTCTTTCAGCATGACAATGATCCCAAACACACCGCCCGGGCAACGAAGGAGTGGCTTCGTAAGAAGCATTTCAAGGTCCTGGAGTGGCCTAGCCAGTCTCCAGATCTCAACCCCATAGAAAATCTTTGGAGGGAGTTGAAAGTCCGTGTTGCCCAGCGACAGCCCCAAAACATCACTGCTCTAGAGGAGATCTGCATGGAGGAATGGGCCAAAATACCAGCAACAGTGTGTGAAAACCTTGTGAAGACTTACAGAAAACGTTTGACCTGTGTCATTGCCAACAAAGGGTATATAACAAAGTATTGAGAAACTTTTGTTATTGACCAAATACTTATTTTCCACCATAATTTGCAAATAAATTCATTAAAAATCCTACAATGTGATTTTCAGGATTTATTTTCCTCATTTTGTCTGTCATAGTTGACGTGTACCTATGATGAAAAGTACAGGCCTCTCTCATCTTTTTAAGTGGGAGAACTTGCACAATTGGTGGCTGACTAAATACTTTTTTTCCCCACTGCATCGACATAACCTGAAAGGCCGCTCAGCAAGGAAGAAGCCACTGCTCCAAAACCGCCATAAAAAAGCCAGACTACGGTTTGCAACTGCACATGGGGACAAAGATTGTAATTTTTGGAGAAATGTCCTCTGGTCTGATGAAACAAAAATAGAACTGTTTGGCCATAATGACCATCGTTATGTTTGGAGGAAAACGGGAAACGCTTGCAAGCCGAAGAACACCATCCCAACCATGAAGAACGGGGGTGGCAGCATCATGCTGTGGGGGTGCTTTGCTGCAGGAGGGACTGGTGCACTTCACAAAATAGATGGCATCATGAGGAAGGAAAATTATGTGGATATATTGAAGCAACATCTCAAGACATCAGTCAGGAAGTTAAAGCTTGGTCGCAAATGGGTCTTCCAAATGGACAAATGACCCCAAGCATACTTCCAAAGTTGTGGCAAAATGGCTTAAGGACAACAAAGTCAAGGTATTGGAGTGGCCATCACAAAGCCCTGACCTCAATCCTATAGAAAATTTGTGGGCAGAACTGAAAAAGCGTGTGCGAGAAAGGAGGCCTACAAACCTAACTCAGTTACACCAGCTTGTGTAGGAGGAATGGGCCAAAATTCACCCAACTTATTGTGGGAAGCTTGTGGAAGGCTACCCAAAACGTTTGACCCAAGTTAAATAATTTAAAGGCAATGCTACCAAATACTAATTGAGTGTATGTAAACTTCTGACCCACTGAGAATGTGATGAAAGAAATAAAAGCTGAAATAAATAATTCTCTCTACAATTATTCTGACATTTCACATTCTTAAAATAAAGTGGTGATCCTAACTGACCTAAGACAGGGAATTTTTACTAGGATTAAATGTCAGGAATGGTGAAAAACTGAGTTTAAATGTATTTGGCTAAGGCAGGGGTGTCAAACGTACGGCCCGCGGGCCGGATCAGGCCCGCAAACGGGTTTAATCCGGCCCGCGAGATGATTAAAAAATATATATATATATATATATATATATATATATATATATATTTTTTTTTTGTAAAGTATAAAAATGCGCTGCAATTTTTCAATAAAATAAACTGCTGTTCCAATTGCGTCCACTGGATGGCGCAATAGCAATTGTGTTAAGCAAGCAAACTGTTTATACCGGGGCAGAGCAAGTAGGTCAAGCACGTGCAGCCAATGAGCTACTTTGTTTTGCCCGCGATATTTATTACGGCTTCTACTTTTAACATTATGTGCTTTGGCACCCTCATTGCCCCAATATGTCTCTGTCAAAAAAGAGAAAAGTGGACGCAGAGTGTTCCAAGAAAAATGGTCATCCTATTTATTCACAGAATTGAATGGGAAAGCTGTATGTTTGGTGTGTTCAGAGCATGTTGCAGTGCTGAAAGAATATAACCTTCGTCGCCACTATGTGAGTCTTCATGCCGACAAATATGACAACTTTCAAGGACAGCGGAAATGAGAGAAGGTGAATGAACTGTTGGCGGGTCTGAAGAAACAGCAGTCTGTGTTTACTCACAGCCGAGACATCAGTGACGCTGCAGTGAAAGCTAGCTACCTCATTGCTAATGAAATCGCAGTGGCTTCAAAACCATTTAGTGAGGGTGAATTTGTAAAAACATGCATGATGAAGGCAGCGGAGATTGTGTGCCCTGAAAAGCGGCAGGCTTTTGCAAATATCAGCCTGACAAGAAACACAGTTGCAGACAGGATTTCCGATCTTTCAGTGGATTTGGACAGCCAGTTGAAGCAAAAAGTAAAGTCATTTATTGCGTTTTCGGTTGCAATTGATGAAAGCACGGACATTACAGATGTTGCACAACTGGCCATTTTTTCATCCGCGGAGTTGATGACACATTGACCGTCACCGAGGAGTTCGTGGAGTTGGTGCCGATGACAGATACAACGACAGCAGCTGATATTTTTACCGCACTCGTCGGCGCGCTGGACAGGGTCGGAGTGGACTGGTCCCGCGCTGTCAGCCTGGCTACAGATGGTGCGCCCTCAATGATCGGGAAAAAAGCAGGCGTTGTGACAAAGTTCAGAGAGAAAGTGCAATCTGCAAATGGAGGACGTGATTTTTTGACTTTTCACTGTATTTTGCACCAGGAGGCTTTGTGTTGCAAGTCATTAAAGATGGATAACGTCATGAAGGTGGTCATCCAAACTGTTAATTTCATCCGATCCAGAAGCCTGAATCACCGTCAGTTTGACAGCCTTCTCAGAGAGAAAGACCACATCTATGGCCTGCCATACCACACTGAGGTAAGATGGTTAAGCCGAGGTGCTGTGCTGAGGCGTTTCTTTGATTTACGAGAAGAAATTGAACAGTTCATGGAAGAAAAGGGCAAACCAGTGTTAGAATTTCATTCCGCAGAATGGATGCAGGACCTTGCATTTATGGTGGATGTTACAGAGCACCTGAATAACTTGAACAAACAGCTGCAAGGGCGCAACAAAGTTGTCACGCAGTATTATGACAGCATACGTTCTTTCAAGTTGAAGCTGTCATTGTGGGAGACGCAACTTGCCGGTGGTGATGCAGCTCACTTCCCCTGTCTGAAAAATGTGTGTGCGACCCAACATGGGGCAGACATGAAGCGGTTCAAAGATAAATAACGGGACTGTTACGGGAATTTGAGCAACGCTTTCAGATTTATGTTTATATGTTTTTATGTTGATGTGCTATTGTTTTTAATTGATTTTATTTTATTTGTATATTTAACCTATTCTTGACTCTGTGGTTCTTGCACTTGTTTGGGGAACAGGATTTCATTATTTTTATCTACATTTCTGCCTGAGAAATGACACCCTGATATAGTTCTGTGATCTGTGATATACTTCTGTGAATCACTGAGGCGTTGTGTGTTTGTGTGTTCTTTGTCCTCAGAACTTTCAAATAACTTGAGGTGTTTTATGATTAATAGTGATGTTGTGCTTTTGGACACTGTCCTCAGGCTCCAGCTTTATGTTTATATGTTTTTATGTTGATGTGCTATTGTTTTTAATTGATTTTATTTTATTTGTATATTTAACCTATTCTTGACTCTGTGGTTCTTGCACTTGTTTGGGGAACAGGATTTCATTATTTTTATCTACATTTCTGCCTGAGAAATTACACCCTGATATAGTTCTGTGATCTGTGAAACAGTTCTGTTAATCACTGAGGCATTGTGTGTTTGTGTGTTCTTTGTCCTCAGAACTTTCAAATAACTTGAGGTGTTTTATGATTAATAGTGATGTTGTGCTTTTGGACACTGTCCTCAGGCTCCAGCTTTATGTTTATATGTTTTTATGTTGATGTGCTATTGTTTTTAATTGATTTTATTTGTATATTTAACCTATTCTTGACTCTGTGGTTCTTGCACTTGTTTGGGGAACAGGATTTCATTATTTTTATCTACATTTCTGCCTGAGAAATGACACCCTGATATAGTTCTGTGATCTGTGAAACAGTTCTGTTAATCACTGAGGCATTGTGTGTTTGTGTGTTCTTTTTCTTTAGAATTTTCAAATAAACTTGACGTGTTTTATGATTAATAGTGATGTTGTGCTTGTACTATTTTGGACACACTGTCCTCAGGCTCCAGCTTTATGTTGATCGTATTAAAACAAAGAAAACAATCTGAAGTTGTTGTTTTTAAGTTATATATACCATGATTTTTCCGGTCCGGCCCACTTGGGAATAGATTTTCCTCCATGTGGCCCCTGAGCTAAAATGAGTTTGACACCCCTGGGCTAAGGTGTATGTAAACTTCAGACTTCAACTGTAAGCAGACAATGAAAGCTCTTACAGTATTAGATGATTACATTTCTCTAAAACAGGCTATAGGCTACATGTGCACCACCAAGTCAGAACAGTAGGCTAAGCTATGAGGGGGAAAGAGACCAAATGATTAGGGTGAGGCACATGGGCTACTAACAGCTTACTACACAACATACACTTAGTATTACTTTCTTAGCTACAGTATACGTATCTCCCTGGCATAGTACATTTTTGGACTCACCTTGTTGTGCTGTGCTCACTTGAACAGGAAGGTGGCGCGGCGATCCTTGTAGGCTAATTTTGTCATCAAACTTTATCATCAAAGTCTGCCAGTCTTGGAATTCCGAGTTGGATGACTGTTCAAAACGTATTTTCCCAGTCGGAGCTAGTTTTTTTCCTAGTTCCCAGCGGTCTTGAACTCACTGAAGTCTGAGATTTCCTAGTTCCGAGTTTCCAGTTTTCTTGAACGCGGCAGAAGTCATGCTGGATTGACAGCAAGGCCAATGTATTCAACCTTTTCTGGCCCGTGGTGTTGCATGTGAATGTTTATCCTTTTAAGCTTGGAAAAGAGGCCCTTAAACCCAGACTTGGACCACACATCCTCTCCACTGAATAGCAGGCTAGTGATTGCTTTGCAACGCTTGCATTTAGCCATTGATTCCAAACAACTCATTGTTGAATTTGCGATTTCCAACTTGTTGTGTAATGTTTATGTCCAATGGCCGATGTGCACCGATACGTTTTATCTATAATTTCTCTTCATATGACAAGGATTTACCAGTAGATGGGCTTTGACCAAAATGGTGTTTGACCAGATACAATGCTATTTTACAGTAAACAAATTGACAACAAATTTTCAGCACGCTTATAGGGAAGGACATTCAACAAGCACAGCACTTACACAAATGACTGATGATTGGCTGAGAGAAATTGATGATAAAATGATTGTGGGGGCTGCCTTGTTAGACTTCAGTGCAGCTTTTGACATTATCGATTATAGTCTGCAGCTGGAAAAACGTATGTGTAATGGCTTTACACCCCCTGCTATATTGTGGATCGAGAGCTACCTGTCTAACAGAACACAGAGGGTGTTCTTTAATGGAAGCCTCTCCAACATAATCCAGGTAGAATCAGGAATTACCCAGGGCAGCTGTACAGGCCCATTACTTTCTTCAACCTTAACTAATGACATGCCATTGGCTTTGAGTAAAGCCAGTGTGTCTATGTATGCGGATGACTCAACACTAAACATCAGCTACTACAGCGACTGAAATGACTGCAACACTTAACAAAGAGCTGCAGTTAGTTTCAGAATGGGTGGCAAGGAATAAGTTAGCCTAAATATTTCAAAAACTATAAGCATTGTATTTGGGACAAATCATTCACTAAACCCTAAACCTCAACTAAATCTTGTAATAAATCATGTGGAAATTGAGCAAGTTGAGGAGACTAAATTGCTTGGAGTAACCCTGGATTGTAAACTGTCCTGGTCAAAACATATTGATACAACAGTAGCTAAGATGGGGAGAAGTCTGTCCATAATAAAGCGCTGCTCTACCTTCTTAACAGCACTATCAACAAGGCAGGTCCTACAGGCCCTAGTTTTGTCGCACCTGGACTACTGGTCAGTCGTGTGGTCAGGTGCCACAAAGAGAGACTTGGGAAAATTGCAGTTGGCTCAGAATAGGGCAACACGGCTGGCCCTTGGATGTACACAGAGAGCTAACATTAATAATATGCATGTCAATCTCTCCTGGCTCAAAGTGGAGGAGAGATTGACTTCATCACTACTTGTATTTATGAGAGGTATTGACATGTTGAATGCACCAAGCTGTCTGTTTGAACTACTGGCGCACAGCTCGGACACCCATGCATACCCCACAAGACATGCCACCAGAGGTCTCTTCACAGTCCCCAAGTCCAGAACAGACTATGGGAGGCGCACAGTACTACATAGAGCCATGACTACATGGAACTCTATTCCACATCAAGTAACTGATGAAAGTAGTAAAATTAGATTAAAAAAAACAGATAAAAATACACCTTATGGAACAGCGGGGACTGTGAAGCAACACAAACATAGACACAGACACATGCACACACACACACGATAACATACGCACTATACACACACGTACACATGGATTTTGTGTTGTAGATATGTGGTAGTGGTGGAGTAGGGGCCTGAGGGAACACAGTTAATATGTTGTGAAATCTGTGAATGTATTGTCGTGTTTTTTAAATTGTATAACTGCCTTAATTGTGCTGGACCCCAGGAAGAGTAGCTGCTGCCTTGGCAGGAACTAATGGGGATCCATAATAAATACAAATACACATATCTGTAGTGTGTGATCTCAGTAGTTAGTGTGTGATCTCTACTGTGTGATCTCTAGTGTGTGATCTCTAGTGTGTGATCTCAGTAGTTAGTGTGTGATCTCAGTAGTTAGTGTGTTATCTCTAGTGTGTGATCTCGTGTGTGATCTCAGTAGTTAGTGTGTGATCTCTGCAGCGTGTGATGTCTGCAGTTAGTTAGTGTGATCTCCAGTGTGTGATCTCCAGTGTGCGATCTCTGTAGTATGTAAAGAACCACATTGAGCTTGACAGAGATCCTTAAAGACATCTTTATTGTGGATCAAAATACTGTCTTACAACACTTTAAAGCCCTTTAACAGACAAGGTTATTTTTGTTCTGGAATACTGAGTAACAAAGCTAAAGAGCGGGCGGGGGTTAGAACATTTAGCAGGAACACAAAGCTACATTTGTTCTTTATTCTCTGTTCAACACCTCTATTCAATTTAACATTACAGTTAGTCCTGTTCTTATTCAACACTAGTATCAGGACATCACCTACTACAGTTATTCATAATACTAGTGACATGGACATATTAACACTATAGTTATTAATACTTTGATGCTAGTCAATATGCAGTAAGATGCAGTTATAACTGGGTCAGTCAGTCACTGCAGTGGTGCTAGTTACACCTTTAAAACAAGCAGTGTGTGATGTTATTGGGGACGGCTAATCTGGGTGTTTTACTATCATTACTAACGTACTATTCATGTGTTATTAACATGTCGTAAACCCTATACTAACAGTTATTAACCTACACTCACTTTCATTATTGTTATGGTTAAGACGAGCTAACACCAGGCCACACTAGCAGCAGCTAAACAAACCTTTTAGAATTAGCATTATGAACACACTGCACTAGAATTAGGCTATTCTCAGACCAATATACTATGTCTGCTAGGCTAACCCCTATACCAACACTATGCTACGATACGCTAGGCTAACCCCTATACCAACACTATGCTACGATACGCTAGGCTAACCCCTATACCAACACTATGCTACGATACGCTAGGCTAGCACTAGCCCACAGCTAAACACTGCGTGGGGAAAGGAAGGTACATGTTGCTAAGCTAGTTTACAGTAATAAAAAGGTGCATGTTTCCCCTCTCTATGACTACTAATGATTATGATGGGTGAGGGGAGGAGAGAGGGGTGAGAGAGGGATGGGGGAGAGAGAGGGATGGGGGAGAGAGAGGGATGGGGGAGAGAGAGGGATGGGGTGAGAGAGAGGGATGGGGTGAGAGAGAGGGATGGGGGAGAGAGAGGGATGGGGGAGAGAGAGGGATGGGGTGAGAGAGAGGGATGGGGGAGAGAGAGGGATGGGGGAGAGAGAGGGATGGGGGAGAGAGAGGGATGGGGGAGAGAGAGGGATGGGGGAGAGAGAGGGATGGGGGAGAGAGAGGGATGATTATGATGGGGAGGGGAGGGGGATGAAGAGAGGAATATTCAGTGTTTATGCATTATTGTTTGGGTTATGGTGTATGACTTTGGAAGGTTCTAATCTGATTGCTATGGAGACAAAGGGCTAGTTTGGAGGGTTCTGATTTGCCATTGGCCTCTAGACAGTAATGGAGTTCAATCTGATTGGTCTAGACAGTGATGTGGTAGGGGCTGCCAGGGATGTGCTGTTCTCCCCACTTCACTACCAGGATGTACTCTCCCTTCTCCTTGAGCTGGTAGCTGATGTTATAGATACGGTTCCCAACGTGCTTCACCAGAACCTCCTCACAGGGAACCCTGGGCCCGTCAACACCCACCAACAGCATGTTACGACCTGGGGGGAGGACAGAACAGGGTTAACACACACACACTATAACCTGAGAGAGAGATCGAAACAGTCACACACACACACCTGAGACTAAACACACACCTGCTTTGCTGCAGTCGACGGTGAAGTTGTTCTTCTGGCCGATAAAGCCCTTTGATAGGCCGAGACCCTTGGCTGTCACACAGCTGGCGTCGGTTTGGCTGGGAGCTCCCTGGTGGGAAGAGCTAACCTGGCGAGTCACAGGGTCGACCATGACGCTGGACGTCTCGTGGTTACTATGGCTACTGACCAGCTTGGAGCCTGGTGGAGAGAGACAGAGGTTAGAGTGTAGAGTCTGAGGCTTGATGGTTTTTTTCACTGACATCCCCACTCGGGCTCCCGAGTGGCGCAGCGGTCTAAGGCCCTGCATCTCAGTGGTCTAAGGCCCTGCATCTCAGCGGTCTAAGGCCCTGCATCTCAGCGGTCTAAGGCACTGCATCTCAGCGGTCTAAGGCCCTGCATCTCAGTGGTCTAAGGCCCTGCATCTCAGCGGTCTAAGGCCCTGCATCTCAGTGGTCTAAGGCACTGCATCTCAGCGGTCTAAGGCACTGCATCTCAGCGGTCTAAGGCACTGCATCTCAGTGGTCTAAGGCCCTGCATCTCAGCGGTCTAAGGCCCTGCATCTCAGTGGTCTAAGGCACTGCATCTCAGCGGTCTAATCTAAGGCCCTGCATCTCAGCGGTCTAAGGCACTGCATCTCAGCGGTCTAAGGCACTGCATCTCAGCGGTCTAAGGCACTGCATCTCAGCGGTCTAAGGCACTGCATCTCAGCGGTCTAAGGCACTGCATCTCAGCGGTCTAAGGCCCTGCATCTCAGTGGTCTAAGGCACTGCATCTCAGCGGTCTAAGGCCCTGCATCTCAGTG
>NW_028164264.1:37500-71152 GCF_964263955.1 Coregonus lavaretus | reverse complement strand
CCTATGTGCTTGATCTAACCATGTGATGGCAGGTATCTAGGTAAACATGGTTGTGTCAAGCGCCATGGAACGACCTGCAGACACCTCAGCATGACAAGACACGACAGACGGCCTCCTAGCTAGTCCCTCTGTGTGTGTGTGTGTGTGTGTGTGTGTGTGTGTGTGTGTGTGTGTGTGTGTGTGTGTGTGTGTGTGTGTGTGTGTGTGCGTGCCTTGTTGTGTTGGTGCGTGCGTGTGTGTGTGTCTCTGTGTCCCCGTGTGCAGCTATCTGTCCCCCCGTGTGTGTGTAATGGTTGTGTTGCAGTCATGTTTGAGTGTTGGTCTGTAACCGTCTTGTTGCAGTCTGTAACGGTCTCGCTGTGGTTGGTCCTGTAGGTACGGAGGACTACCGCAGTAAGCTGGGAGGAGACTGTTTTGCTGACCTTGCCTGTCCTGAGAAGTGTCGGTGTGAAGGGACCACGGTTGACTGTTCCAACCAGAAGCTGACCAAGATACCTGACCACATCCCTCAGTACACACAGAACTGTGAGTTAGGAGATACCACACATTCAGGAACTGTGAGTTAGGAGATACCACACATTCAGGAACTGTGAGTTAGGAGATACCACACATTCAGGAACTGTGAGTTAGGAGATACCACACATTCAGGAACTGTGAGTTAGGAGATACCACACATTCAGAACTGTGAGTTAGGAGATACCACACATTCAGGAACTGTGAGTTAGGAGATATCACACATTCAGGAACTGTGAGTTAGGAGATACCACACATTCAGGAACTGTGAGTTAGGAGATACCACACATTCAGGAACTGTGAGTTAGGAGATACCACACATTCAGGAACTGTGAGTTAGGAGATACCACACATTCAGGAACTGTGAGTTAGGAGATACCACACATTCAGGAACTGTGAGTTAGGAGATACCACACATTCAGAACTGTGAGTTAGGAGATACCACACATTCAGGAACTGTGAGTTAGGAGATACACACATTCAGGAACTGTGAGTTAGGAGATCACACATTCAGGAACTGTGAGTTAGGAGATACCACACATTCAGGAACTGTGAGTTAGGAGATACCACACATTCAGGAACTGTGAGTTAGGAGATACCACACATTCAGGAACTGTGAGTTAGGAGATACCACACATTCAGGAACTGTGAGTTAGGAGATACCACACATTCAGGAACTGTGAGTTAGGAGATATCACACATTCAGGAACTGTGAGTTAGGAGATACCACACATTCAGGAACTGTGAGTTAGGAGATACCACACATTCAGGAACTGTGAGTTAGGAGATACCACACATTCAGGAACTGTGAGTTAGGAGATACCACACATTCAGGAACTGTGAGTTAGGAGATACCACACATTCAGGAACTGTGAGTTAGGAGATACCACACATTCAGGAACTGTGAGTTAGGAGATACCACACATTCAGAACTGTGAGTTAGGAGATACCACACATTCAGGAACTGTGAGTTAGGAGATACCACACATTCAGGAACTGTGAGTTAGGAGATACCACACATTCAGGAACTGTGAGTTAGGAGATATCACACATTCAGGAACTGTGAGTTAGGAGATACCACACATTCAGGAACTGTGAGTTAGGAGATACCACACATTCAGGAACTGTGAGTTAGGAGATACCACACATTCAGGAACTGTGAGTTAGGAGATACCACACATTCAGGAACTGTGAGTTAGGAGATACCACACATTCAGGAACTGTGAGTTAGGAGATACCACACATTCAGGAACTGTGAGTTAGGAGATACCACACATTCAGGAACTGTGAGTTAGGAGATATCACACATTCAGGAACTGTGAGTTAGGAGATACCACACATTCAGGAACTGTGAGTTAGGAGATACCACACATTCAGGAACTGTGAGTTAGGAGATATCACACATTCAGGAACTGTGAGTTAGGAGATATCACACATTCAGGAACTGTGAGTTAGGAGATACCACACATTCAGGAACTGTGAGTTAGGAGATACCACACATTCAGGAACTGTGAGTTAGGAGATACCACACATTCAGGAACTGTGAGTTAGGAGATACCACACATTCAGGAACTGTGAGTTAGGAGATACCACACATTCAGGAACTGTGAGTTAGGAGATATCACACATTCAGGAACTGTGAGTTAGGAGATACCACACATTCAGGAACTGTGAGTTAGGAGATATCACACATTCAGGAACTGTGAGTTAGGAGATATCACACATTCAGGAACTGTGAGTTAGGAGATACCACACATTCAGGAACTGTGAGTTAGGAGATACCACACATTCAGGAACTGTGAGTTAGGAGATACCACACATTCAGGAACTGTGAGTTAGGAGATACCACACATTCAGGAACTGTGAGTTAGGAGATACCACACATTCAGGAACTGTGAGTTAGGAGATACCACACATTCAGGAACTGTGAGTTAGGAGATATCACACATTCAGGAACTGTGAGTTAGGAGATACCACACATTCAGGAACTGTGAGTTAGGAGATACCACACATTCAGGAACTGTGAGTTAGGAGATACCACACATTCAGGAACTGTGAGTTAGGAGATACCACACATTCAGGAACTGTGAGTTAGGAGATATCACACATTCAGGAACTGTGAGTTAGGAGATACCACACATTCAGGAACTGTGAGTTAGGAGATACCACACATTCAGGAACTGTGAGTTAGGAGATATCACACATTCAGGAACTGTGAGTTAGGAGATACCACACATTCAGGAACTGTGAGTTAGGAGATACCACACATTCAGGAACTGTGAGTTAGGAGATATCACACATTCAGGAACTGTGAGTTAGGAGATATCACACATTCAGGAACTGTGAGTTAGGAGATACCACACATTCAGGAACTGTGAGTTAGGAGATACCACACATTCAGGAACTGTGAGTTAGGAGATACCACACATTCAGGAACTGTGAGTTAGGAGATACCACACATTCAGGAACTGTGAGTTAGGAGATACCACACATTCAGGAACTGTGAGTTAGGAGATATCACACATTCAGGAACTGTGAGTTAGGAGATACCACACATTCAGGAACTGTGAGTTAGGAGATATCACACATTCAGGAACTGTGAGTTAGGAGATATCACACATTCAGGAACTGTGAGTTAGGAGATACCACACATTCAGGAACTGTGAGTTAGGAGATACCACACATTCAGGAACTGTGAGTTAGGAGATACCACACATTCAGGAACTGTGAGTTAGGAGATATCACACATTCAGGAACTGTGAGTTAGGAGATACCACACATTCAGGAACTGTGAGTTAGGAGATACCACACATCCAGGAACTGTGAGTTAGGAGATACCACACATTCAGGAACTGTGAGTTAGGAGATACCACACATTCAGGAACTGTGAGTTAGGAGATATCACACATTCAGGAACTGTGAGTTAGGAGATACCACACATTCAGGAACTGTGAGTTAGGAGATATCACACATTCAGGAACTGTGAGTTAGGAGATACCACACATTCAGGAACTGTGAGTTAGGAGATACCACACATTCAGGAACTGTGAGTTAGGAGATACCACACATTCAGGAACTGTGAGTTAGGAGATATCACACATTCAGGAACTGTGAGTTAAGAGATACCACACATTCAGGAACTGTGAGTTAGGAGATACCACACATTCAGGAACTGTGAGTTAGGAGATACCACACATTCAGGAACTGTGAGTTAGGAGATACCACACATTCAGGAACTGTGAGTTAGGAGATATCACACATTCAGGAACTGTGAGTTAGGAGATACCACACATTCAGGAACTGTGAGTTAGGAGATACCACACATTCAGGAACTGTGAGTTAGGAGATATCACACATTCAGGAACTGTGAGTTAGGAGATACCACACATTCAGGAACTGTGAGTTAGGAGATACCACACATTCAGGAACTGTGAGTTAGGAGATATCACACATTCAGGAACTGTGAGTTAGGAGATATCACACATTCAGGAACTGTGAGTTAGGAGATACCACACATTCAGGAACTGTGAGTTAGGAGATACCACACATTCAGGAACTGTGAGTTAGGAGATACCACACATTCAGGAACTGTGAGTTAGGAGATACCACACATTCAGGAACTGTGAGTTAGGAGATACCACACATTCAGGAACTGTGAGTTAGGAGATATCACACATTCAGGAACTGTGAGTTAGGAGATACCACACATTCAGGAACTGTGAGTTAGGAGATATCACACATTCAGGAACTGTGAGTTAGGAGATACCAAACATTCAGGAACTGTGAGTTAGGAGATACCACACATTCAGGAACTGTGAGTTAGGAGATACCACACATTCAGGAACTGTGAGTTAGGAGATACCACACATTCAGGAACTGTGAGTTAGGAGATACCACACATTCAGGAACTGTGAGTTAGGAGATACCACACATTCAGGAACTGTGAGTTAGGAGATATCACACATTCAGGAACTGTGAGTTAGGAGATACCACACATTCATAGACTGACAGACTGACAGACTGAGAGACTGAGAGACTGAGAGACCGACAGACCGACAGACTGACAGACTGACAGACTGAGAGACTGAGAGACTGACAGACTGACAGACTGACAGACTGACAGACTGAGAGACTGAGAGACTGAGAGACTGACAGACTGACAGTCTGACAGTCTGACAGACTGAGAGACCGACAGACCGAGAGACTGACAGACCGAGGGACTGAGAGACTGAGAGAATGAGAGACTGACAGACTGAGAGACCGACAGACTGAGAGACCGACAGACTGACAGACCAACCGACTGACAGACTGAGGGACTGACAGACTTAGAGACTGACAGACTTAGAGACTGACAGACTGAGAGACCGACAGACTGAGGGACTGACAGACTTAGAGACTGACAGACTTAGAGACTGACAGACTGAGAGACCGACAGACTGAGAGACTGAGAGACTGACAGACTGAGAGACCGACAGACTTAGAGACTGACAGACTGAGAGACCGACAGACTGAGAGACTGAGAGACTGACAGACTGACAGACTGAGAGACTGAGAGTACAACTTGTCATCTCTGTGTTCTTCATTCACTCTTCTCCTCTCCCCCCCTCTCTCTTGTTCCCTCTCCCCCTCGCTCTCTCTCTGTCTCCCTCCCTCTCTTCCTTCTTCCCTACCTCTCTCTCTGTCTCCCTCCCTCTCTTCCTTCTTCCCTACCTCTCTCTCTGTCTCCCTCCCTCTCTTCCTTCTTCCCTACCTCTCTCTCTGTCTCCCTCCCTCTCTTCCTTCTTCCCTACCTCTCTCTCTCTCCTTCCTTTCCTCCCTCTCCCCCTACCTCTCTCTCTGTCTCCCTCCCTCTCTTCCTTCTTCCCTACCTCTCTCTCTGTCTCCCTCCCTCTCTTCCTTCTTCCCTACCTCTCTCTCTGTCTCCCTCCCTCTCTTCCTTCTTCCCTACCTCTCTCTCTGTCTCCCTCCCTCTCTTCCTTCTTCCCTACCTCTCTCTCTGTCTCCCTCCCTCTCTTCCTTCTTCCCTACCTCTCTCTCTGTCTCCCTCCCTCTCTTCCTTCTTCCCTACCTCTCCCTCTGTCTCCCTCCCTCTCTTCCTTCTTCCCTACCTCTCTCTCTCCTTCCTTTCCTCCCTCTCCCCCTACCTCTCTCTCTGTCTCCCTCCCTCTCTTCCTTCTTCCCTACCTCTCCCTCTGTCTCCCTCCCTCTCTTCCTTCTTCCCTACCTCTCTCTCTGTCTCCCTCCCTCTCTTCCTTCTTCCCTACCTCTCTCTCTCTGTCTCCCTCCCTCTCTTCCTTCTTTCATACCTCTCTCTCTGTCTCCCTCCCTCTCTTCCTTCTTCCCTACCTCTCTCTCTGTCTCCCTCCCTCTCTTCCTTCTTCCCTACCTCTCTCTCTGTCTCCCTCCCTCTCTTCCTTCTTCCCTACCTCTCTCTCTGTCTCCCTCCCTCTCTTCCTTCTTCCCTACCTCTCTCTCTGTCTCCCTCCCTCTCTTCCTTCTTCCCTACCTCTCTCTCTGTCTCCCTCCCTCTCTTCCTTCTTCCCTATCTCTCTCTCTGTCTCCCTCCCTCTCTTCCTTCTTCCCTACCTCTCTCTCTGTCTCCCTCCCTCTCTTCCTTCTTCCCTACCTCTCCCTCTGTCTCCCTCCCTCTCTTCCTTCTTCCCTACCTCTCTCTCTGTCTCCCTCCCTCTCTTCCTTCTTCCCTACCTCTCCCTCTGTCTCCCTCCCTCTCTTCCTTCTTCCCTACCTCTCTCTCTGTCTCCCTCCCTCTCTTCCTTCTTCCCTACCTCTCTCTCTGTCTCCCTCCCTCTCTTCCTTCTTCCCTACCTCTCTCTCTGTCTCCCTCCCTCTCTTCCTTCTTCCCTACCTCTCTCTCTCTGTCTCCCTCCCTCTCTTCCTTCTTCCCTACCTCTCTCTCTGTCTCCCTCCCTCTCTTCCTTCTTCCCTACCTCTCTCTCTGTCTCCCTCCCTCTCTTCCTTCTTCCCTACCTCTCTCTCTCCTTCCTTTCCTCCCTCTCTTCCTTCTTCCCTACCTCTCTCTCTGTCTCCCTCCCTCTCTTCCTTCTTCCCTACCTCTCTCTCTGTCTCCCTCCCTCTCTTCCTTCTTCCCTACCTCTCTCTCTGTCTCCCTCCCTCTCTTCCTTCTTCCCTAACTCTCTCTCTGTCTCCCTCCCTCTCTTCCTTCTTCCCTACCTCTCTCTCTGTCTCCCTCCCTCTCTTCCTTCTTCCCTATCTCTCTCTCTGTCTCCCTCCCTCTCTTCCTTCTTCCCTACCTCTCTCTCTGTCTCCCTCCCTCTCTTCCTTCTTCCCTACCTCTCCCTCTGTCTCCCTCCCTCTCTTCCTTCTTCCCTACCTCTCTCTCTGTCTCCCTCCCTCTCTTCCTTCTTCCCTACCTCTCCCTCTGTCTCCCTCCCTCTCTTCCTTCTTCCCTACCTCTCTCTCTGTCTCCCTCCCTCTCTTCCTTCTTCCCTACCTCTCTCTCTGTCTCCCTCCCTCTCTTCCTTCTTCCCTACCTCTCTCTCTGTCTCCCTCCCTCTCTTCCTTCTTCCCTACCTCTCTCTCTCTGTCTCCCTCCCTCTCTTCCTTCTTCCCTACCTCTCTCTCTGTCTCCCTCCCTCTCTTCCTTCTTCCCTACCTCTCTCTCTGTCTCCCTCCCTCTCTTCCTTCTTCCCTACCTCTCTCTCTGTCTCCCTCCCTCTCTTCCTTCTTCCCTACCTCTCTCTCTCCTCCCTTTCCTCCCTCTCCCCCTCGCTCTCTCTCTGTCTCCCTCCCTCTCTTCCTTCTTCCTTACCTCTCTCTCTGTCTCCCTCCCTCTCTTCCTTCTTCCCTACCTCTCTCTCTGTCTCCCTCCCTCTCTTCCTTCTTCCCTACCTCTCTCTCTCCTTCCTTTCCTCCCTCTCCCCCTCGCTCTCTCTCTGTCTCCCTCCCTCTCTTCCTTCTTCCCTACCTCTCTCTCTGTCTCCCTCCCTCTCTTCCTTCTTCCCTACCTCTCTCTCTCCTCCCTTTCCTCCCTCTGTGTCTCTCTAGTCGTCTGAACAACAATGAGTTTACAGTGCTGGAGGCGACAGGGTTCTTTAAGAGGCTTCCTCAGCTTAAGAAGATGTAAGTAACTCAGCCAGTCAATGGTTTCAAGGGTTCATTCGGTTAAACACCAAGTTTACATCTCAGTCAAATATAAACCAAGGTGTATGTTGATTGTATGTTTTTGGTTTAGTTTTTTGTTTTTTTAAATATTTTTTTTACAGGGTAAATCAGCTTTAATATTGCAGATAGATTGTAACTTCCATCAATGTAATTGTCTGCATCACTTCCAATCCCCCATATGTTTTTTTTTTTTCTCGCAAATATATACACCTCTGGAAATAATTAAGAGACCACTGCATAATTGTCAGTTTCTCTGGTTTTACTATTCATAGGGATGTGTTTGGGTAAAATTAACATTTTTGTTTTATTCTATAAACTACTGGCAACATTTCACCCAAATTCCAAATAAGAATATTTTCATTTAGAGCATTTATTAGCAGAAAATGACAACTGGTCAAAAATAACAAAAAAATATGCAGTGTTGTCAGACCTCGAATAATGCAAAGAAAATAAGATCATGTTCATTTTTAAAACAACCCAATACTAATGTTTTAACTTAGAACGAGTTCAGAAATCCAATATTTGGTGGAATAACCCTGATTTTCAATCCCAGCTTTCATGCGTCTTGGCATGCTCTCCACCAGTCTTTCACATTGATGTTGGGTGACTTTATGCCACTCCTGGCGCAGAAATTCAAGCAGCTCGGCTTTGTTTGATGGCTTGTGACCATCCATCTTCCTCTCGATCACATTCCAGAAGTTTTCAAATGGGGTTCAGGTCTGGAGATTGGGCTGGCCATGACAGGGTCTTGATCTGGTGGTCCTCCATCCACACCTTGATTGACCTGGCTGTGTGGCATGGCGCATTGTCCTGCTGGAAAAACCAATCCTCAGAGTTGGGGAACAATGTCAGAGCGAAAGGAAGGACATTTTCTTCCAGGACAACCTTGTACGTGGCTTGATTCATGCGTCCTTCACAAAGACAAATCTGCCCGATTCCAGCATTGCTGAAGCACCCCCAGATCATCACTGATCCTCCACCAAATTTCACAGTGGTTGCGAGACGCTGTGGCTTGTAGGCCTCTCCAGGTCTCCGTCTAACCATTAGACGACCAGGTGTTGGGCAAAGCTGAAAATTGGACTCATCAGAGAAGATGACCTTACTCCAGTCCTCTACGGTCCAATCCTTATGGTCTTTTGCAAACCTCAGCCTGGCTCTTCTTTGCTTCTCATTGATGAAGGGCTTTTTTCTAGCTTTGCACGACTTCAGCCCTGCCCCTAGGAGCCTGTTTCGAACCGTCCTCGCCGTGCACTTCAACCCCAGCTGCCGTTTGACATTCTTTTTGTAGGTCACTTGATGTCATCCTACGGTTGTTGAGTGACATTCGAATGAGTTGGTGGTCATCCCGGTCATTAGAGAGTAGTTTTCGCCCTCTGCCGGTCTGTAGCTTTGTTGTCCCCAATGTCTGCTGCTTGACCTTGTTCTTATGAACCGCCGTCTTTGAAATTTTAAGGATGGAAGCAACCTGACGCTCACTGTATCCCTCTGCCAGTAAAGCCAGAATTGAACCCTTCTTTTCCTCACTCAAAACTTTCCTTTTCAACTCTTTTGGCATGGTCAATAGTTATTTTTTGATTAATATTACTTTTGAGGTACTATTAGCACTGTTTTTGCCATCCAGCTGGTCCTATTGCAAGAGGATAGTGATGACCACAGCAGTGGTTTTTATACTTTTCCTCGTTAAATAAGATTTGGTTCAGGTGATCACCTAATCAGTACCTAATTCAGTAGAATGAGGTGTGCCTGTGTTGGAATTCAACAGACACTGGAATGGAATGGCTGTCATACATGTAGAGATGCTGATTTAAGAAAAATATGCTGTGGTCTCTTAATTCTTTCCAGAGCTGTATATATATATATATATATATATATATATATATATATATAAGTATACATATGTATATGTGTGTATATATATATATATATATATATATATATATATATATATATATATATATATATTATATATATATATATATATATATACAGCTCTGGAAAGAATTGTACATACATACATATAAATACATATACATACATACTGTATATATACATATCCTTTTAAAAAATATATTTCCCTTTATTACTTTCCAACCCCACCACCCCTTCCCTACTTGGAGTAAACTAGTGAACAACAACGCTTAAGCCTCTACTTCCAGCTTATACATACTATATACATTTTACGGACACAGTCAATTTTACAATAATTCTATTTTGTTTGTTCTTTCTCCTGAACTTCTTCCTCTACCCTCAACCTCTCCGATCATTTTCATGATGTCCATCCGGTTTGCTTCTATATGCCATATCTTTCTAACTGTGCTCTTTCACAAAAGCTCTCAACCTATAACCTATATACTTATTATGGACACAGTATGCTTTACATTAGTTATCTTGTTGTTATTAGTTGTTGTTAGTTGTCATTAGTCCCATCCTTCAACTCCATTAAACACCACCCATCTATCTCTGATTGTATGTTAACATCATGGTCTTTTCCAATCAGTCAGTTTGAAAACCTTTCCTCTCTCTCTCTCCATAGTAACCTTAGTAACAACCGTATCTATCTATCTCCATAGTAACCAGGGTAACAACCCTATCTCTCTCTCTCCATAGTAACCCTAGTAACAACCGTATCTCTCTCTCTCCATAGTAACCTTAGTAACAACCGTATCTCTCTCTCTCCATAGTAACCTTAGTAACAACCCTATCTCTCTCTCCATAGTAACCTTAGTAACAACCCTATCTCTCTCTCTCCATAGTAACCTTAGTAACAACCGTATCAGTGACATAGAGGAGGGGACGTTTGAGGGAGCGACGGGAGTCAACGAGTTGATCCTGACTTCTAACAGACTGGAAAATATCCACTACCGCATGCTACAGGGCCTCAACGGACTCCGCACACTGTGGGTACACACACACACACTGAGACACACACACACTGACACACACACACTGAGACACACACACACTGAGACACACACACACTGAGACACACACACTGAGATACACACACACTGAGACACACACACACTGACACACACACACTGAGACACACACACACTGAGACACACACACACTGACACACACACACTGAGACACACACACTGACACACACACACTGACACACACACACTGACACACACACACTGAGACACACACACACTGAGACACACACACACTGAGACACACACACACTGAGAAACACACACACTGAGACACACACACACTGAGACACACACACACTGAGAAACACACACACTGAGACACACACACACTGAGACACACACACTGAGACACACACACACTGAGACACACACACACTGAGACACACACACACTGAGACACACACACACTGAGACACACACACACTGAGACACACACACACTGAGACACACACACACTGAGACACACACACACACTGAGACACACACACACACTGAGACACACACACACTGAGACACACACACACACTGAGACACACACACTGAGACACACACACTGAGACACACACACACTGAGACACACACACACACTGAGACACACACACACTGAGACACACACACACTGAGACACACACACACTGAGACACACACACACACTGAGACACACACACACTGACACACACACACACTGAGACACACACACACACACTGAGACACACACACACTGAGACACACACACTGACACACACACACACTGACACACACACACACTGAGACACACACACACTGAGACACACACACACTGAGACACACACACCTGAGACACACACACACTGAGACACACACACACCTGAGACACACACACACTGAGACACACACACACTGAGACACACACACACTGAGACACACACACTGAGACACACACACCTGAGACACACACACACCTGAGACCACTTACACATACCGTAAATGCAGTCTCTCAGTTGATGCGGTTAAGATCCCTTACTGAATGTCTTATTTCAGCTGGTATCCCTTTTTCATTTAATTATTGTCTGCATCTCTCTTTCTCTCTCCTCCCCTCACCCATCCCCCTCCCCCCTTCTCTCCCCTTTCTCTCTCTCTCTCTCTCTCTCTCTCTCTCCCTCTCTCTCTATCCCTCTCTCTCTCTCTCTCCCTCCCCCTCCCTCTCTCTCTCTTTACCTCTCTCTCTCTCTTACTCTCTCTCTCTCTCTCTCTCTCTATCTCTCTCTCTCACGCTCTCTCCCCCTCTCTCTCTCCCCCCCTCTCTCTCTCTCTCCCCCCTCTCTCTCTCTCTCTCTCTCCCCCTCTCTCTCTCTCTCTCTCTCTCACCCTCCCCCTCTCTCTAGTATGTTGAGGAGTAACCGTATTAGCTGTGTCAGTAACAGCAGCTTTGTGGGTCTGAGTTCTGTCAGACTGCTGTCACTCTACGACAACCTGATCACCTCTATGACCCCGGGAGCCTTCGACACGCTGCACGCCCTGTCCACACTGTGAGTACACACGCCCTCCCCCCCTCTGTTCTGACCTCTTCCTGTTCCAGGAACCAGCCGGCCAATCCCTTCAACTGTAACTGACCTCTCCTGTGTATATTCCAGGAACCAGCCGGCCAATCCCTTCAACTGTAACTGACCTCTCCTGTGTATATTGCAGGAACCAGCCGGCCAATCCCTTCAACTGTAACTGACCTCTCCTGTGTATATTCCAGCAACCTGCCGGCCAATCCCTTCAACTGTAACTGACCTCTCCTGTGTATATTCCAGGAACCAGCCGGCCAATCCCTTCAACTGTAACTGACCTCTCCTGTGTATATTCCAGGAACCTGCTGGCCAATCCCTTCAACTGTAACTGACCTCTCCTGTGTATGTTCCAGGAACCAGCCGGCCAATCCCTTCAACTGTAACTGACCTCTCCTGTGTATATTCCAGGAACCAGCCGGCCAATCCCTTCAACTGTAACTGACCTCTCCTGTGTATATTCCAGGAACCTGCTGGCCAATCGCTTCAACTGTAACTGACCTCTCCTGTGTATATTCCAGGAACCAGCCGGCCAATCCCTTCAACTGTAACTGACCTCTCCTGTGTATGTTCCAGGAACCAGCCGGCCAATCCCTTCAACTGTAACTGACCTCTCCTGTGTATATTCTAGGAACCAGCCGGCCAATCCCTTCAACTGTAACTGACCTCTCCTGTGTATATTCCAGGAACCAGCCGGCCAATCCCTTCAACTGTAACTGACCTCTCCTGTGTATATTCCAGGAACCAGCCGGCCAATCCCTTCAACTGTAACTGACCTCTCCTGTGTATATTCCAGGAACCTGCTGGCCAATCCCTTCAACTGTAACTGCCACCTGGCATGGCTTGGGGATTGGTTGAGGAGGAAGCGTATCGTCACGGGCAACCCCCGCTGTCAGAACCCCTACTTCCTGAAAGAGATCCCTATACAGGATGTAGCCGGACAGGACTTCACCTGCGACGACGGTACACACACACACACACACACACACACACACACACACACACACACACACACACACACACACACACACACACACACACACACACACACACACACATACACACACATAGTGATCAGCCTGGTCACTAGAAATAGCATTAGATTTGGGACATTTGAAAAGGTCCTGAGGACAACGATATATGACTTCTTCAGCGAGGAAAAAAACAACCAACCAACGATGGCGGCAACGTTTCAGGGCTGGAGGACTGACTGACCACTACACCACGGCAGCTCACTGTGCTCTAGGGGAGGACTGACTGTTTAGACCACTACACCACGGCAGCTCACTGTGCTCTAGGGGAGGACTGACTGACCACTATACCACGGCAGCTCACTGTGCTCTAGGGGAGGACTGACTGTTTAGACCACTACACCACGGCAGCTCACTGTGCTCTAGGGGAGGACTGACTGTTTAGACCACTACACCACGGCAGCTCACTGTGCTCTAGGGGAGGACTGACTGACCACTACACCACGGCAGCTCACTATGCTCTAGGGGAGGACTGACTGACCACTACACCACGGCAGCTCATGTGCTCTAGGGGAGGACTGACTGTTTAGACCACTACACCACGGCAGCTCACTGTGCTCTAGGGGAGGACTGACTGACCACTACACCACGGCAGCTCACTGTGCTCTAGGGGAGGACTGACTGACCACTACACCACGGCAGCTCACTGTGCTCTAGGGGAGGACTGACTGTTTAGACCACTACACCACGGCAGCTCACTATGCTCTAGGGGAGGACTGACTGTTTAGACCACTACACCACGGCAGCTCACTGTGCTCTAGGGGAGGACTGACTGTTTAGACCACTACACAACGGCAGCTCACTGTGCTCTAGGGGAGGACTGACTGTTTAGACCACTACACCACGGCAGCTCACTGTGCTCTAGGGGAGGACTGACTGACCACTACACCACGGCAGCTCACTGTGCTCTAGGGGAGGACTGACTGTTTAGACCACTACACCACGGCAGCTCACTGTGCTCTAGGGGAGGACTGACTGACCACTACACCACGGCAGCTCACTGTGCTCTAGGGGAGGACTGACTGACCACTACACCACGGCAGCTCACTGTGCTCTAGGGGAGGACTGACTGACCACTACACCACGGCAGCTCACTATGCTCTAGGGGAGGACTGACTGACCACTACACCACGGCAGCTCACTATGCTCTAGGGGAGGACTGACTGACCACTACACCACGGCAGCTCACTATGCTCTAGGGGAGGACTGACTGACCACTACACCACGGCAGCTCACTGTGCTCTAGGGGAGGACTGACTGTTTAGACCACTACACCACGGCAGCTCACTATGCTCTAGGGGAGGACTGACTGACCACTACACCACGGCAGCTCACTGTGCTCTAGGGGAGGACTGACTGACCACTACACCACGGCAGCTCACTGTGCTCTAGGGGAGGACTGACTGACCACTACACCACGGCAGCTCACTGTGCTCTAGGGGAGGACTGACTGTTTAGACCACTACACCACGGCAGCTCACTATGCTCTAGGGGAGGACTGACTGACCACTACACCACGGCAGCTCACTATGCTCTAGGGGAGGACTGACTGTTTAGACCACTACACCACGGCAGCTCATTGTGCTCTAGGGGAGGACTGACTGACCACTACACCACGGCAGCTCACTATGCTCTAGGGGAGGACTGACTGACCACTACACCACGGCAGCTCACTATGCTCTAGGGGAGGACTGACTGTTTAGACCACTACACCACGGCAGCTCACTATGCTCTAGGGGAGGACTGACTGACCACTACACCACGGCAGCTCACTATGCTCTATGGGAGGACTGACTGTTTAGACCACTACACCACGGCAGCTCACTATAATCTAGGGGAGGACTGACTGTTTAGACCACTACACCACGGCAGCTCACTATGCTCTAGGGGAGGACTGACTGACCACTACACCACGGCAGCTCACTATGCTCTAGGGGAGGACTGACTGACCACTACACCCAACAGCTCACTATGCTCTAGGGGAGGACTGACTGACCACTACACCACGGCAGCTCACTGTGCTCTAGGGGAGGACTGACTGTTTAGACCACTACACCACGGCAGCTCACTGTGCTCTAGGGGAGGACTGACTGACCACTACACCACGGCAGCTCACTGTGCTCTAGGGGAGGACTGACTGACCACTACACCACGGCAGCTCACTATGCTCTAGGGGAGGACTGACTGACCACTACACCACGGCAGCTCACTGTGCTCTAGGGGAGGACTGACTGACCACTACACCACGGCAGCTCACTATGCTCTAGGGGAGGACTGACTGACCACTACACCACGGCAGCTCACTATGCTCTAGGGGAGGACTGACTGACCACTACACCACGGCAGCTCACTGTGCTCTAGGGGAGGACTGACTGACCACTACACCACGGCAGCTCACTATGCTCTAGGGGAGGACTGACTGACCACTACACCACGGCAGCTCACTGTGCTCTAGGGGAGGACTGACTGTTTAGACCACTACACCACGGCAGCTCACTATGCTCTAGGGGAGGACTGACTGACCACTACACCACGGCAGCTCACTGTGCTCTAGGGGAGGACTGACTGACCACTACACCACGGCAGCTCACTGTGCTCTAGGGGAGGACTGACTGTTTAGACCACTACACCACGGCAGCTCACTATGCCCTAGGGGAGGACTGACTGACCACTACACCACGGCAGCTCACTATGCTCTAGGGGAGGACTGACTGACCACTATACCACGGCAGCTCACTATGCTCTAGGGGAGGACTGACTGACCACTACACCACGGCAGCTCACTGTGCTCTAGGGGAGGACTGACTGTTTAGACCACTACACCACGGCAGCTCACTATGCTCTAGGGGAGGACTGACTGTTTAGACCACTACACCACGGCAGCTCACTATGCTCTAGGGGAGGACTGACTGTTTAGACCACTACACCACGGCAGCTCACTATGCTCTAGGGGAGGACTGACTGACCACTACACCACGGCAGCTCACTGTGCTCTAGGGGAGGACTGACTGTTTAGACCACTACACCACGGCAGCTCACTATGCTCTAGGGGAGGACTGACTGACCACTACACCACGGCAGCTCACTGTGCTCTAGGGGAGGACTGACTGACCACTACACCACGGCAGCTCACTATGCTCTAGGGGAGGACTGACTGACCACTACACCACGGCAGCTCACTATGCTCTAGGGGAGGACTGACTGACCACTACACCACGGCAGCTCACTATGCTCTAGGGGAGGACTGACTGACCACTACACCACGGCAGCTCACTGTGCTCTAGGGGAGGACTGACTGTTTAGACCACTACACCACGGCAGCTTACTATGCTCTAGGGGAGGACTGACTGACCACTACACCACGGCAGCTCACTGTGCTCTAGGGGAGGACTGACTGACCACTACACCACGGCAGCTCACTGTGCTCTAGGGGAGGACTGACTGACCACTACACCACGGCAGCTCACTGTGCTCTAGGGGAGGACTGACTGACCACTACACCACGGCAGCTCACTGTGCTCTAGGGGAGGACTGACTGTTTAGACCACTACACCACGGCAGCTCACTGTGCTCTAGGGGAGGACTGACTGACCACTACACCACGGCAGCTCACTGTGCTCTAGGGGAGGACTGACTGACCACTACACCACGGCAGCTCACTGTGCTCTAGGGGAGGACTGACTGTTTAGACCACTACACCACGGCAGCTCACTATGCTCTAGGGGAGGACTGACTGACCACTACACCACGGCAGCTCACTGTGCTCTAGGGGAGGACTGACTGACCACTACACCACGGCAGCTCACTATGCTCTAGGGGAGGACTGACTGTTTAGACCACTACACCACGGCAGCTCACTATGCTCTAGGGGAGGACTGACTGACCACTACACCACGGCAGCTCACTGTGCTCTAGGGGAGGACTGACTGACCACTACACCACGGCAGCTCACTATGCTCTAGGGGAGGACTGACTGACCACTACACCACGGCAGCTCACTGTGCTCTAGGGGAGGACTGACTGTTTAGACCACTACACCACGGCAGCTCACTATGCTCTAGGGGAGGACTGACTGACCACTACACCACGGCAGCTCACTGTGCTCTAGGGGAGGACTGACTGACCACTACACCACGGCAGCTCACTATGCTCTAGGGGAGGACTGACTGACCACTACACCACGGCAGCTCACTATGCTCTAGGGGAGGACTGACTGACCACTACACCACGGCAGCTCACTATGCTCTAGGGGAGGACTGACTGACCACTACACCACGGCAGCTCACTGTGCTCTAGGGGAGGACTGACTGTTTAGACCACTACACCACGGCAGCTTACTATGCTCTAGGGGAGGACTGACTGACCACTACACCACGGCAGCTCACTGTGCTCTAGGGGAGGACTGACTGACCACTACACCACGGCAGCTCACTGTGCTCTAGGGGAGGACTGACTGTTTAGACCACTACACCACGGCAGCTCACTATGCTCTAGGGGAGGACTGACTGACCACTACACCACGGCAGCTCACTGTGCTCTAGTGGAGGACTGACTGTTTAGACCACTACACCAGGGCAGCTCACTGTGCTCTAGGGGAGGACTGACTGTTTAGACCACTACACCACGGCAGCTCACTGTGCTCTAGGGGAGGACTGACTGACCACTACACCACGGCAGCTCACTGTGCTCTAGGGGAGGACTGACTGACCACTACACCACGGCAGCTCACTGTGCTCTAGGGGAGGACTGACTGTTTAGACCACTACACCACGGCAGCTCACTATGCTCTAGGGGAGGACTGACTGACCACAACACCACGGCAGCTCACTATGCTCTAGGGGAGGACTGACTGTTTAGACCACTACACCACGGCAGCTCATTGTGCTCTAGGGGAGGACTGACTGACCACTACACCACGGCAGCTCACTATGCTCTAGGGGAGGACTGACTGACCACTACACCACGGCAGCTCACTATGCTCTAGGGGAGGACTGACTGTTTAGACCACTACACCACGGCAGCTCACTATGCTCTAGGGGAGGACTGACTGACCACTACACCACGGCAGCTCACTATGCTCTATGGGAGGACTGACTGTTTAGACCACTACACCACGGCAGCTCACTATAATCTAGGGGAGGACTGACTGTTTAGACCACTACACCACGGCAGCTCACTATGCTCTAGGGGAGGACTGACTGACCACTACACCACGGCAGCTCAGTATGCTCTAGGGGAGGACTGACTGACCACTACACCACGGCAGCTCACTATGCTCTAGGGGAGGACTGACTGACCACTATACCACGGCAGCTCACTATGCTCTAGGGGAGGACTGACTGACCACTACACCACGGCAGCTCACTGTGCTCTAGGGGAGGACTGACTGACCACTACACCACGGCAGCTCACTATGCTCTAGGGGAGGACTGACTGACCACTACACTACGGCAGCTCACTATGCTCTAGGGGAGGACTGACTGACCACTACACCACGGCAGCTCACTGTGCTCTAGGGGAGGACTGACTGACCACTACACCACGGCAGCTCACTATGCTCTAGGGGAGGACTGACTGACCACTACACCACGGCAGCTCACTGTGCTCTAGGGGAGGACTGACTGTTTAGACCACTACACCACGGCAGCTCACTATGCTCTAGGGGAGGACTGACTGACCACTACACCACGGCAGCTCACTGTGCTCTAGGGGAGGACTGACTGACCACTACACCACGGCAGCTCACTGTGCTCTAGGGGAGGACTGACTGTTTAGACCACTACACCACGGCAGCTCACTATGCCCTAGGGGAGGACTGACTGACCACTACACCACGGCAGCTCACTATGCTCTAGGGGAGGACTGACTGACCACTATACCACGGCAGCTCACTATGCTCTAGGGGAGGACTGACTGACCACTACACCACGGCAGCTCACTGTGCTCTAGGGGAGGACTGACTGTTTAGACCACTACACCACGGCAGCTCACTATGCTCTAGGGGAGGACTGACTGTTTAGACCACTACACCACGGCAGCTCACTATGCTCTAGGGGAGGACTGACTGTTTAGACCACTACACCACGGCAGCTCACTATGCTCTAGGGGAGGACTGACTGACCACTACACCACGGCAGCTCACTATGCTCTAGGGGAGGACTGACTGTTCATACCACTACACCACGGCAGCTCACTATGCTCTAGGGGAGGACTGACTGTTTAGACCACTACACCACGGCAGCTCACTATGCTCTAGGGGAGGACTGACTGACCACTACACCACGGCAGCTCACTGTGCTCTAGGGGAGGACTGACTGACCACTACACCACGGCAGCTCACTGTGCTCTAGGGGAGGACTGACTGACCACTACACCACGGCAGCTCACTGTGCTCTAGGGGAGGACTGACTGACCACTACACCACGGCAGCTCACTGTGCTCTAGGGGAGGACTGACTGTTTAGACCACTACACCACGGCAGCTCACTGTGCTCTAGGGGAGGACTGACTGACCACTACACCACGGCAGCTCACTGTGCTCTAGGGGAGGACTGACTGACCACTACACCACAGCAGCTCACTGTGCTCTAGGGGAGGACTGACTGTTTAGACCACTACACCACGGCAGCTCACTGTGCTCTAGGGGAGGACTGACTGACCACTACACCACAGCAGCTCACTGTGCTCTAGGGGAGGACTGACTGTTTAGACCACTACACCACGGCAGCTCACTATGCTCTAGGGGAGGACTGACTGACCACTACACCACGGCAGCTCACTGTGCTCTAGGGGAGGACTGACTGACCACTACACCACGGCAGCTCACTATGCTCTAGGGGAGGACTGACTGTTTAGACCACTACACCACGGCAGCTCACTATGCTCTAGGGGAGGACTGACTGACCACTACACCACGGCAGCTCACTGTGCTCTAGGGGAGGACTGACTGACCACTACACCACGGCAGCTCACTATGCTCTAGGGAGGACTGACTGACCACTACACCACGGCAGCTCACTGTGCTCTAGGGGAGGACTGACTGTTTAGACCACTACACAACGGCAGCTCACTATACTCTAGGGGAGGACTGACTGACCACTATACCACGGCAGCTCACTATGCTCTAGGGGAGGACTGACTGACCACTACACCACGGCAGCTCACTGTGCTCTAGGGGAGGACTGACTGTTTAGACCACTACACCACGGCAGCTCACTATGCTCTAGGGGAGGACTGACTGACCACTACACCACGGCAGCTCACTATGCTCTAGGGGAGGACTGACTGACCACTACACCACGGCAGCTCACTGTGCTCTAGGGGAGGACTGACTGACCACTACACCACGGCAGCTCACTATGCTCTAGGGGAGGACTGACTGACCACTACACCAAGGCAGCTCACTGTGCTCTAGGGGACGACTGACTGTTTAGACCACTACACCACGGCAGCTCACTATGCTCTAGGGGAGGACTGACTGTTTAGACCACTACACCACGGCAGCTCACTGTGCTCTAGGGGAGGACTGACTGACCACTACACCACGGCAGCTCACTATGCTCTAGGGGAGGACTGACTGTTTAGACCACTACACCACGGCAGCTCACTATGCTCTAGGGGAGGACTGACTGACCACTACACCACGGCAGCTCACTATGCTCTAGGGGAGGACTGACTGACCACTACACCACGGCAGCTCACTGTGCTCTAGGGGAGGACTGACTGACCACTACACCACGGCAGCTCACTATGCTCTAGGGGAGGACTGACTGACCACTACACCACGGCAGCTCACTGTGCTCTAGGGTAGGACTGACTGTTTAGACCACTACACCACGGCAGCTCACTATGCTCTATGGGAGGACTGTTTAGACCACTACACCACGGCAGCTCACTGTGCTCTAGGGGAGGACTGACTGACCACTACACCACGGCAGCTCACTATGCTCTAGGGAAGGACTGACTGACCACTATACCACGGCAGCTCACTGTGCTCTAGGGGAGGACTGACTGACCACTACACCACGGCAGCTCACTGTGCTCTAGGGGAGGACTGACTGTTTAGACCACTACACCACGGCAGCTCACTATGCTCTAGGGGAGGACTGACTGACCACTACACCACGGCAGCTCACTATGCTCTAGGGAAGGACTGACTGACCACTATACCACGGCAGCTCACTATGCTCTAGGGGAGGACTGACTGTTTAGACCACTACACCACGGCAGCTCACTATGCTCTAGGGGAGGACTGACTGTTTAGACCACTACACCACGGCAGCTCACTATGCTCTAGGGGAGGACTGACTGACCACTACACCACGGCAGCTCACTATGCTCTAGGGGAGGACTGACTGTTTAGACCTCTACACCACGGCAGCTCACTATGCTCTAGGGGAGGACTGACTGACCACTACACCACGGCAGCTCACTGTGCTCTAGGGTAGGACTGACTGTTTAGACCACTACACCACGGCAGCTCACTATGCTCTATGGGAGGACTGTTTAGACCACTACACCACGGCAGCTCACTGTGCTCTAGGGGAGGACTGACTGTTTAGACCACTACACCACGGCAGCTCACTATGCTCTATGGGAGGACTGTTTAGACCACTACACCACGGCAGCTCACTGTGCTCTAGGGGAGGACTGACTGTTTAGACCACTACACCACGGCAGCTCACTGTGCTCTAGGGGAGGACTGACTGACCACTACACCACGGCAGCTCACTGTGCTCTAGGGGAGGACTGACTGTTTAGACCACTACACCACGGCAGCTCACTGTGCTCTAGGGGAGGACTGACTGACCACTACACCACGGCAGCTCACTATGCTCTAGGGGAGGACTGACTGACCACTACACCACGGCAGCTCACTGTGCTCTAGGGGAGGACTGACTGTTTAGACCACTACACCACGGCAGCTCACTATGCTCTAGGGGAGGACTGACTGTTTAGACCACTACACCACGGCAGCTCACTATGCTCTAGGGGAGGACTGACTGACCACTACACCACGGCAGCTCACTATGCTCTAGGGGAGCACTGACTGACCACTACACCACGGCAGCTCACTGTGCTCTAGGGGAGGACTGACTGTTTAGACCACTACACCACGGCAGCTCACTGTGCTCTAGGGGAGCACTGACTGACCACTACACCACGGCAGCTCACTGTGCTCTAGGGGAGGACTGACTGTTTAGACCACTACACCACGGCAGCTCACTGTGCTCTAGGGAAGGACTGACTGTTTAGACCACTACACCACGGCAGCTCACTATGCTCTAAGGGAGGACTGACTGACCACTACACCACGGCAGCTCGCTGTGCTCTAGGGGAGGACTGACTGTTTAGACCACTACACCACGGCAGCTCACTGTGCTCTAGGGGAGGACTGACTGACCACTACACCACGGCAGCTCACTGTGCTCTAGGGGAGGACTGACTGTTTAGACCACTACACCACGGCAGCTCACTATGCTCTAGGGGAGGACTGACTGTTTAGACCACTACACCACGGCAGCTCACTATGCTCTAGGGGAGGACTGACTGTTTAGACTACTACACCACGGCAGCTCACTATGCTCTAGGGGAGGACTGACTGTTTAGACCACTACACCACGGCAGCTCACTGTGCTCTAGGGGAGGACTGACTGACCACTACACCACGGCAGCTCACTATGCTCTAGGGGAGGACTGACTGTTTAGACCACTACACCACGGCAGCTCACTATGCTCTAGGGGAGGACTGACTGACCACTACACCACGGCAGCTCACTATGCTCTAGGGGAGGACTGACTGACCACTACACCACCGCAGCTCACTGTGCTCTAGGGGAGGACTGACTGTTTAGACTACTACACCACGGCAGCTCACTATGCTCTAGGGGAGGACTGACTGTTTAGACCACTACACCACAGCAGCTCACTGTGCTCTAGGGGAGGACTGACTGACCACTACACCACGGCAGCTCACTATGCTCTAGGGGAGGACTGACTGTTTAGACCACTACACCACGGCAGCTCACTATGCTCTAGGGGAGGACTGACTGACCACTACACCACGGCAGCTCACTATGCTCTAGGGGAGGACTGACTGACCACTACACCACGGCAGCTCACTGTGCTCTAGGGGAGGACTGACTGTTTAGACCACTACACCACGGCAGCTCACTATGCTCTAGGGGAGGACTGACTGTTTAGACCACTACACCACGGCAGCTCACTATGCTCTAGGGGAGGACTGACTGACCACTACACCACGGCAGCTCACTATGCTCTAGGGGAGCACTGACTGACCACTACACCACGGCAGCTCACTGTGCTCTAGGGGAGGACTGACTGTTTAGACCACTACACCACGGCAGCTCACTGTGCTCTAGGGGAGCACTGACTGACCACTACACCACGGCAGCTCACTGTGCTCTAGGGGAGGACTGACTGTTTAGACCACTACACCACGGCAGCTCACTGTGCTCTAGGGAAGGACTGACTGTTTAGACCACTACACCACGGCAGCTCACTATGCTCTAAGGGAGGACTGACTGACCACTACACCACGGCAGCTCACTGTGCTCTAGGGGAGGACTGACTGTTTAGACCACTACACCACGGCAGCTCACTGTGCTCTAGGGGAGGACTGACTGACCACTACACCACGGCAGCTCACTGTGCTCTAGGGGAGGACTGACTGTTTAGACCACTACACCACGGCAGCTCACTATGCTCTAGGGGAGGACTGACTGTTTAGACCACTACACCACGGCAGCTCACTATGCTCTAGGGGAGGACTGACTGTTTAGACTACTACACCACGGCAGCTCACTATGCTCTAGGGGAGGACTGACTGTTTAGACCACTACACCACGGCAGCTCACTGTGCTCTAGGGGAGGACTGACTGACCACTACACCACGGCAGCTCACTATGCTCTAGGGGAGGACTGACTGTTTAGACCACTACACCACGGCAGCTCACTATGCTCTAGGGGAGGACTGACTGACCACTACACCACGGCAGCTCACTATGCTCTAGGGGAGGACTGACTGACCACTACACCACCGCAGCTCACTGTGCTCTAGGGGAGGACTGACTGTTTAGACCACTACACCACGGCAGCTCACTATGCTCTAGGGGAGGACTGACTGACCACTATACCACGGCAGCTCACTATGCTCTAGGGGAGGACTGACTGACCACTACACCACGGCAGCTCACTATGCTCTACGGGAGGACTGACTGACCACTACACCACGGCAGCTCACTGTGCTCTAGGGGAGGACTGACTGTTTAGACCACTACACCACGGCAGCTCACTGTGCTCTAGGGGAGGACTGACTGTTTAGACCACTACACCACGGCAGCTCACTGTGCTCTAGGGGAGGACTGACTGACCACTACACCACGGCAGCTCACTATGCTCTAGGGGAGGGCTGACTGACCACTACACCACGGCAGCTCACTGTGCTCTAGGGGAGGACTGACTGTTTAGACCACTACACCACGGCAGCTCACTGTGCTCTAGGGGAGGACTGACTGACCACTACACCACGGCAGCTCACTATGCTCTAGGGGAGGGCTGACTGACCACTACACCACGGCAGCTCACTGTGCTCTAGGGGAGGACTGACTGTTTAGACCACTACACCACGGCAGCTCACTGTGCTCTAGGGGAGGACTGACTGACCACTACACCACGGCAGCTCACTATGCTCTAGGGGAGGACTGACTGACCACTACACCACGGCAGCTCACTATGCTCTAGGGGAGGACTGACTGTTTAGACCACTACACCACGGCAGCTCACTATGCTCTAGGGGAGGACTGACTGACCACTACACCACGGCAGCTCACTGTGCTCTAGGGGAGGACTGACTGTTTAGACCACTACACCACGGCAGCTCACTGTGCTCTAGGGGAGGACTGACTGTTTAGACCACTACACCACGGCAGCTCACTTTGCTCTAGGGGAGGACTGGCTGTTTAGACCACTACACCACGGCAGCTCACTATGCTCTAGGGGAGGACTGACTGACCACTACACCACGGCAGCTCACTATGCTCTAGGGGAGGACTGACTGACCACTACACCACGGCAGCTCACTGTGCTCTAGGGGAGGACTGACTGTTTAGACCACTACACCACGGCAGCTCACTATGCTCTAGGGGAGGACTGACTGACCACTACACCACGGCAGCTCACTGTGCTCTAGGGGAGGACTGAGTGACCACTACACCACGGCAGCTCACTGTGCTCTAGGGGAGGACTGACTGTTTAGACCACTACACCACGGCAGCTCACTGTGCTCTAGGGGAGGACTGACTGACCACTACACCACGGCAGCTCACTGTGCTCTAGGGGAGGACTGACTGACCACTACACCACGGCAGCTCACTGTGCTCTAGGGGAGGACTGACTGACCACTACACCACGGCAGCTCACTGTGCTCTAGGGGAGGACTGACTGACCACTACACCACGGCAGCTCACTATGCTCTAGGAGAGGACTGACTGACCACTACACCACGGCAGCTCACTATGCTCTAGGGGAGGACTGACTGACCACTACACTACGGCAGCTCACTGTGCTCTAGGGGAGGACTGACTGACCACTACACCACGGCAGCTCACTGTGCTCTAGGGGAGGACTGACTGTTTAGACCACTACACCACGGCAGCTCACTATGCTCTAGGGGAGGACTGACTGACCACTACACCACGGCAGCTCACTGTGCTCTAGGGGAGGACTGACTGTTTAGACCACTACACCACGGCAGCTCACTGTGCTCTAGGGGAGGACTGACTGACCACTACACCACGGCAGCTCACTGTGCTCTAGGGGAGGACTGACTGTTTAGACCACTACACCACGGCAGCTCACTGTGCTCTAGGGGAGGACTGACTGACCACTACACCACGGCAGCTCACTATGCTCTAGGGGAGGACTGACTGTTTAGACCACTACACCACGGAAGCTCACTATGCTCTAGCAAGTCGGGAATGTACTTGATGGAAACAGCGCATTGCTCTTTTTAATTTTTTTCAACCCATAGTCCTAATCTTAACCCCTCAAAATGAATACCTGAATTTAACCCTTTGACCAACTTCGACCAACTCCGTCGCCTTGTGGTTAGAGTGACCACCGTGAGATCGGAAGGTTGGGAGTTCGATCCCCGGCCGAGTCATACCAAAGACTGTAAAAATGGGACCCAATTTCGTCTCTGCACTCAGCATTAAGGAGATAGATTGGGGGTAATGCCCTGCTATAGACTAGTGTGCTGTCCAGGGGGTGTCCTGTACATCAAGCTGTCTCACTACAGAAACAGGAGATAGACTAGTGTCCTGTCCAGGGGGTGTACTGGTACATCAAGCTGTCTCACTACAGAAACAGGAGATAGACTAGTGTCCTGACCAGGGGGTGTACTGTACATCAAGCTGTCTCACTACAGAAACAGGAGATGGACTAGTGTCCTGACCAGGGGGTGTACTGTACATCAAGCTGTCTCACTACAGAAACAGGAGATGGACTAGTGTCCTGACCAGGGGGTGTACTGTACATCAAGCTGTCTCACTACAGAAACAGGAGATGGACTAGTGTCCTGTCCAGGGGGTGTACTGTACATCAAGCTGTCTCACTACAGAAACAGGAGATAGACTAGTGTCCTGTCCAGGGGGTGTACTGTACATCAAGCTGTCTCACTACAGAAACAGGAGATAGACTAGTGTCCTGTCCAGGGGGTGTACTGGTACATCAAGCTGTCTCACTACAGAAACAGGAGATAGGCTAGTGTCCTGTCCAGGGGGTGTACTGGTACATCAAGCTGTCTCACTGCAGAAACAGGAGATAGGCTAGTGTCCTGTCCAGGGGGTGCACTGTACATCAAGCTGTCTCACTATAGAAACAAGCTGTCTCTCGTTGCCTCCTGCTCCTATGAGCCATTCTGGCACACTACTTAATTAACTTTTTTAGTTGTTTCTGTTGTAACCACGCAGAGTTAATCCTGCAACCACGCAGAGTTAATCCTGTAACCACGCAGAGTTAATCCTGCAACCATGCAGAGTTAATCCTGTAACCACGCAGAGTTAATCCTGTAACCACGCAGAGTTAATCCTGTAACCACGCATAGTTAATCATGTAACCACGCAAAATTAATGCTGTAACCACGTAGAGTTAATCCTGTAACCATGCAGAGTTAATCCTGTAACCATGCAGAGTTAATCCTGTAACCACGCAGAGTTAATCCTGTGACCACGCAGAGTTAATCCTGTAACCACGCAGAGTTAATCCTGTAACCACGCAGAGTTAATCCTGTAACCACGCAAAGTTAATCCTGTAACCATGCAGAGTTAATCATGTAACCACGCAGAGTTAATCATGTAACCACGCAGAGTTAATCCTGTAACCACGCATAGTTAATCCTGTAACCACGCAGAGTTAATCCTGTAACCATGCAGAGTTAATCCTGTAACCACGCAGAGTTAATCCTGTAACCACGCAGAGTTAATCCTGTAACCACACAGAGTTAATCCTGTAACCATGCAGAGTTAATCCTGTAACCACGCAGAGTTAATCCTGTAACCACGCAGAGTTAATCCTGTAACCACGCAGAGTTAATCCTGTAACCACGCAGAGTTAATCCTGTAACCACACAGAGTTAATCCTGTACCCATGTAGAGTTAATCCTGTAACCACGCAGAGTTAATCCTGTAACCATGCAGAGTTAATCCTGTAACCACGCAGAGTTAATCCTGTAACCACGCAGAGTTAATCCTGTAACCACGCAGAGTTAATCCTGTAACCACGCAGAGTTAATCATGTACCAACGCAGAGTTAATCCTGTAACCACGCAGAGTTAATCCTGTAACCACGCAGAGTTAATCCTGTAACCATGCAGAATTAATCCTGTAACCACGCAGAGTTAATCCTGTAACCACGCAGAGTTAATCCTGTAACCAAGCAGAGTTAATCCTGTAACCACGCAGAGTTAATCCTGTAACCACGCAGAGTTAATCCTGTAACCACGCAGAGTTAATCCTGTAACCATGCAGAGTTAATCCTGTAACCACGCAGAGTTAATCCTGTACCAACGCAGAGTTAATCCTGTAACCACGCAGAGTTAATCCTGTAACCACGCAGAGTTAATCCTGTAACCATGCAGAGTTAATCCTGTAACCATGCAGAGTTAATCCTGTAACCACGCAGAGTTAATCCTGTAATCAAGCAGAGTTAATCCTGTAACCACGCAGAGTTAATCCTGTAACCACGCAGAGTTAATCCTGTAACCACGCAGAGTTAATCCTGTAACGACGCAGAGTTAATCCTGTAACCATGCAGTGTTAATCCTGTAACCACGCAGAGTTAATCCTGTAGCCACACAGAGTTAATCCTGTAACCACGCAGAGTTAATCCTGTAACCACGCAGAGTTAATCCTGTAACCACGCAGAGTTAATCCTGTAACCACGCAGTGTTAATCCTGTAACCATGCAGAGTTAATCCTGTAACCACGCAGAGTTAATCCTGTAACCACTCAGACTAAATCCTGTAACCACGCAGAGTTAATCCTGTGACCACGCAGAGTTAATCCTGTAACCACGCAGAGTTAATCCTGTAACCACGCAGAGTTAATCCTGTAACCACGCAGAGTTAATCCTGTAACCACGCAGAGTTCATCCTGTAACCATGCAGAGTTAATCCTGTAACCATGCAGAGTTAATCCTGTAACCATGCAGAGTTAGTCCTGTAACCACGCAGAATTAATCCTGTAACCACGCAGACTAAATCCTGTAACCACGCAGAGTTAATCCTGTGACCACGCAGAGTTAATCCTGTAACCACGCAGATTTAATCCTGTAACCACGCAGAGTTAATCCTGTATCCACGCAGAGTTAATCCTGTAAGCATGCAGAGTTAATCCTGTAACAACACAGAGTTAATCCTGTAACCACGCAGAGTTAATCCTGTAACCACGCAGAGTTAATCCTGTAACCACGCAGAGTTAATCCTGTAACCACGCAGAGTTAATCCTGTAACCACGCAGAGTTAATCCTTTAACCACGCAGAGTTAATCCTGTAACAACACAGAGTTAATCCTGTAACCACGCAGAGTTAATCCTGTAACCACGCAGAGTTAATCCTGTAACCACGCAGAGTTAATCCTGTAACCACGCAGAGTTAATCCTGTAATCACGCAGAGTTAATCCTGTAACCACACCAGAGTTAATCCTGTAACCACGCAGAGTTAATGGGTCAAAACATAGACGTTCATCTATAATACAGCAAATGACCACGTGAAACTAAGAGACCAGGTTACACAGACAGACGAACCCCATCCCAACCCTAACCCTAACCCCAAACAGGACGTAGCAGGGCTTTATCTGTGAAACTAAGAGACCAGGTTACACAGACAGACGAACCCCATCCCAACCCTAACCCTAACCCCAAACAGGACGTAGCAGGGCTTCACCTGTGACGACAGTACCTTAGTTATAAACCAGATTCAGTCAGGGTTAGAGTTTAGAAGCAGTTCTCTAGAACAGCCACCATTCTTTCTCATGAATATGTTATGTACATTCCTCCTCTGTTCTATTAGTTTACATGATCCTCTTTAAACATCATTCATCCCTTCCTCTCTCTCCCTCCCTCCCTCCCTCCCTCTCTCCCTCTCTCCCTCTCTCTCTCCCTCCCTCCCTCCCTCCCTCCCTCCCTCCTCTCTCCCTCCTCTCTCCCTCTAGGTAATGATGAGAACAGTTGTAGTCCAGTGTTGAGGTGTCCTGCAGAGTGTAGCTGTCTGGATACGGTGGTCCGCTGTAGTAACAAGGGCCTCAGCACCCTGCCTAAAGGACTGCCCAAGGACATCACAGAACTGTGAGACCTCATCTGACTGTCTGTCTGTCTGACTGTCTGTCTGTCTGTCTGTCTGACTATCTGTCTGTCTATCTGTCTGTCTGTCTGTCTGACTATCTGTCTGACTATCTGTCTGTCTATCTGTCTGTCTGTCTGTCTGTCTGACTATCTGTCTGTCTGTCTGTCTGTCTGTCTGTCTCTCTGTCTGTCTGTCTGTCTGTCTGTCTGTCTGGCTGGCTGTCTGACTGACTATCTGACTGTCTGTCATAGAAATAACTTCATCTCTTTCTTCCTTCATTCTCTCTCTCTCTCTCTCTCTCTCTCTCTCTCTCTCTCTCTCTCTCTCTCTCTCTCTCTCTCTCTCTCTCTCTCTATCTATCTATCTATCTCTTTCTCTCTTTCTCTCTCTATCTATCTATCAATCTATCTCTTTCTCTCTCTATCTATCTATCTATCTATCTCTTTCTCTCTTTCTCTCTCTATCTATCTATCTCTTTCTCTCTCTATCTATCTATCTATCTATCTCTTTCTCTCTTTCTCTCTCTATCTATCTATCTATCTATCTATCTATCTATCTATCTATCTATCTATCTCTCTATCTATCTATCTATCTCTTTCTCTCTTTCTCTCTCTCTCTATCTATCTATCTATCTCTTTCTCTCTTTCTCTCTCTATCTATCTATCAATCTATCTCTTTCTCTCTCTATCTATCTATCTATCTATCTATCTATCTCTTTCTCTCTTTCTCTCTCTATCTATCTATCTCTTTCTCTCTCTCTCTCTCTCTCTCTCTCTCTCTATCTATCTATCTATCTATCTATCTATCTATCTATCTATCTATCTATCTATCTATCTATCTATCTATCTATCTATCTATCTATCTATCTCTTTCACTCTTTCTCTCTCTCTCTATCTATCTATCTCTTTCTCTCTTTCTCTCTCTATCTATCTATCTATCTCTTTCTCTCTCTTTCTCTCTCTTTCTCTCTCTTTCTCTCTCTAGGTATCTGGATGGTAACCAGCTCACACAAGTTCCAGTGGAACTCTCCAATTACAAGCACTTAACACTCATGTAGGTGTCACACACACACACACACACACAGACACACACACACCCACACACACACTAGTGTATGTCCAGAGTGCCTTGTTGTCTGCAGTCTGCCTGTAGAGTGCAGCACTAACTCTGACTGGAAATATTGTCTATCGTGTGTGTGTGTGTGTGTGTGTGTGTGTGTGCATACAAGCCTCTGCGTGCATGTGTGTGTTATATGGTGCTGTGGTTTTCCTTGTTGTTTCAGTGATTTGAGTAACAACCAGATCAGCACACTGTCCAACTACAGCCTGAATAACATGACAGAACTACTGACACTGTGAGTCAACGCTGACTATATGTCTCTGGGGGGGAGGGGGGTCTCTGTGGGGGGTGTGGGGTCTCTGTTGGGGGGGGTGGGTGGGGGGGTCTCTGTGGGGGGGGGGGGTGGGGGTTTATGGAGGGAGGGGGGGTCTCTGTTGGGGTGGGGGGGGGGTCTCTGTGGGGGTGTGTGGGGTGGGGGGTCTCTGTGGGGGTGTGTGGGGGATGGGGTCTCTGTGGGGGGGGTGGGGTGGGGGGTCTCTGTGGGGGGGGGTTGTGGAGGGAGGGGGGGGTCTCTGTGGGGGTGTGGGGATTTGTGGAGGGAGGGGGGGTCTCTGTGGGGGTGTGGGGGTTTGTGGAGGGAGGGGGGGGTCTCTGTGGGGGTGTGGGGGTTTGTGGAGGGAGGGGGGGGGGTTACTATCCTTGTGTGGACCAGAAGGATAATAAAACAAGGAAAATTGGGAAATGGGGACATTTCACCTGTAACCCTCAAGGAAAAAGTCTATTTTAGGGTTAGGGTTAGAATTAGGGTTAGATTTAGGGTTAGATTTAGGGTTAGGAGTTAGGGTTATGTTTAGTTTTAGGGTTAGGGGTTTGAGGTTAAGGTTAGGATTAAGGTTAGGGTTAGGTTAATGGTTAGGGGTTAGGGAAAATAGGATTTTGAATGGGAATCAAAACGTTTGGTCCCCACAAAGATAGTAAAACTAAACGTGTGTGTGTGTGTACGCTGACGTATGTGTGTGTACTGTTATTTCCAATACATTACAGTACATTAAAATATGCACTAATCATGTAAAAGCTATGATCCCTTATTGATGTCACTTGTTAAATCCACTTCAAATCAGTGTAGATGAAGGGGAGGAGACAGGTTAAAGATGGATGCCTAAGCCTTGAGACAATTGAGACGTGGATTGTGTATGTGTGCCGTTTAGAAGGTGAATGGGCAAGACAAATTAGGTGCCAGGAGCACCGGTTTGTGTCAACAACTGCAACGCTGCTGGGTTTTTCACGCTCAACAGTTTCCCGTGTGTATCAAGAATGGTCCACCACCCAAAGGACATCCAGCCAACTTGACACAACTGTGGGAAGCATTGGAGTCAACATGGGGCCAGCATCCCTGTGGAATGCTTTCGACACCTTGTAGAGTCCATGCCCCGAAGAATTGAGGATGTTCTGAGGGCAAAAGGGAGTGCAACTCAATATTAGGAAGGTGTTCCTAATGTTTTGTACACTCAGTGTGTACCTCTGTGTTTTGTGTTTCAGAGGGTTTCTAAACTTAACATTGTAACAAGGCTATCTGTAGTGTGTTTTAACGTGTCTCTGTGTGTGTAGAATCCTGAGCTACAACCGTTTGAGGTGCATACCAGTCAGGGCCTTCGATGGACTCAAGTCTCTACGGTTACTGTGAGTATCCATGGTAACTATGGAACTAGATGACCTGTTGTGTGTCTGTAGGTCTCCATGGTAACCTGTTGTTGTGTGTGTGTCTGTAGGTCTCCATGGTAACCTGTTGGTGTGTGTCTGTAGGTCTCCATGGTAACCTGTTGTTGTGTGTCTGTAGGTCTCCACGGTAACCTGTTGTTGTGTGTCTGTAGGCCCCCATGGTAACCTGTTGTTGTGTGTCAGTAGGTCTCCATGGTAACCTGTTGTTGTGTATCTGTAGGTCCCCATGGTAACCTGTTGTTGTGTGTCTGTAGGTCTCTCCATGGAAACGACATATCTGTGATACCGGAGGGAGCTTTTAAAGACCTGGCCTCGCTCTCTCACCTGTGAGTAACACGCACGCATGCACACACCACTCATTGTTGTCTATCAACAATGACAAGCCACCTGGTTCTGATAACTTGGATGGAAAATTACTGAGAATTAGTAATAATTAATTAGGATAATAGCGGACGATATTGCCACTCCTATTTGCCATCTCTTCAACCTAAGCCTACAGGAAAGTGTGTGCCCTCAGGCCTGGGGGGAAGCAAAAGAAATTCCGCTACCCAAGAATAGTAAAGCCCCCTTTACTGGCTCAAACAGCCGACCAATCAGCCTGTTACCAAACCTTAGTAAATCGTGTTTGACCAGATACAATGCTTTTTTTCACAGTAAACAAATTAACAACAGATTTTCAGAACGCTTATAGGGAAGGACAATCAACAAGCACAGCACTTACACAAATGACTGATGATTGGCTGAGAGAAATATATAATAAAATGATTGTGGGGGCTGTTTTGTTAGACTTCAGTGCGGCTTTTGACATTATCGATCATAGTCTGCTGCTGGAAAAACGCATGTGTTATGGCTTTA
>NW_028164264.1:30000-32500 GCF_964263955.1 Coregonus lavaretus | reverse complement strand
CTAACCTCTAAACCCTGACCCACTGTAGCTGCCCCTACGGATTCATGGTACTGACCCTGACCTCTAACCTCTAACCTCTAAACCCTGACCCACTGTAGCTGCCCCTACGGATTCATGGTACTGACCCTGACCTCTGACCTCTGACCCTGACCCTGACCCACTGTAGCTGCCCCTACGGATTCAAGGTACTGACCCTGACCTCTAACCTCTAACCTCTAAACCCTGACCCACTGTAGCTGCCCCTACGGATTCAAGGTACTGACCCTGACCTCTAACCTCTAACCTCTAAACCCTGACCCACTGTAGCTGCCCCTACGGATTCATGGTACTGACCCTGACCTCTAACCTCTAACCTCTAAACCCTGACCCACTGTAGCTGCCCCTACAGATTCATGGTACTGACCCTGACCTCTGACCTCTAACCTCTAAACCCTGACCCACTGTAGCTGCCCCTACAGATTCATGGTACTGACCCTGACCTCTAACCTCTAACCTCTAAACCCTGACCCACTGTAGCTGCCCCTACGGATTCATGGTACTGACCCTGACCTCTAACCTCTAACCTCTAAACCCTGACCCACTGTAGCTGCCCCTACGGATTCATGGTACTGACCCTGACCTCTAACCTCTAACCTCTAAACCCTGACCCACTGTAGCTGCCCCTACGGATTCATGGTACTGACCCTGACCTCTAACCTCTAAACCCTGACCCACTGTAGCTGCCCCTACGGATTCATGGTACTGACCCTGACCTCTAACCTCTAACCTCTAAACCCTGACCCACTGTAGCTGCCCCTACGGATTCATGGTACTGACCCTGACCTCTAACCTCTAACCTCTGACCTCTAACCCTGACCCTGACGCACTGTAGCTGCCCCTACGGATTCATGGTACTGACCCTGACCTCTGACCTCTAACCCTGACCCTGTCACCTACTACCGCTGTAGCTGCCCCTACGGATTCATGATACTGACCCTGACCTCTAACCTCTAACCTCTAAACCCTGACCCACTGTAGCTGCCCCTACAGATTCATGGTACTGACCCTGACCTCTAACCTCTAACCTCTAAACCCTGACCCACTGTAGCTGCCCCTACGGATTCATGGTACTGACCCTGACCTCTAACCTCTAACCTCTAAACCCTGACCCACTGTAGCTGCCCCTACGGATTCATGGTACTGACCCTGACCCTGACCTCTAACCTCTAAACCCTGACCCACTGTAGCTGCCCCTACGGATTCATGGTACTAACCCTGACCTCTGACCTCTAACCTCTAACCTCTAAACCCTGACCCTGACCCACTGTAGCTGCCCCTACAGATTCATGGTACTGACCCTGACCTCTAACCTCTAACCTCTAAACCCTGACCCACTGTAGCTGCCCCTACGGATTCATGGTACTAACCCTGACCTCTGACCTCTAACCTCTAACCTCTAAACCCTGACCCACTGTAGCTGCCCCTACGGATTCATGGTACTAACCCTGACCACTGACCTCTAACCTCTAACCTCTAAACCCTGACCCACTGTAGCTGCCCCTACGGATTCATGGTACTGACCCTGACCTCTGACCTCTAACCTCTAAACCCTGACCCTGACCCACTGTAGCTGCCCCTACGGATTCATGGTACTAACCCTGACCTCTGACCTCTAACCTCTAACCACTGACCCACTGTAGCTGCCCCTACGGATTCATGGTACTGACCCTGACCTCTAACCTCTAAACCCTGACCCACTGTAGCTGCCCCTACGGATTCATGGTACTGACCCTGACCTCTAACCTCTAACCTCTAAACCCTGACCCACTGTAGCTGCCCCTACGGATTCATGGTACTGACCCTGACCTCTGACCTCTAACCTCTAACCCCTAAACCCTGACCCACTGTAGCTGCCCCTACGGATTCATGGTACTGACCCTGACCTCTAACCTCTAACCTCTAAACCCTGACCCACTGTAGCTGCCCCTACGGATTCATGGTACTGACCCTGACCTCTAACCTCTAACCTCTAAACCCTGACCCACTGTAGCTGCCCCTACGGATTCATGGTACTGACCCTGACCTCTAACCTCTAACCTCTAAACCCTGACCCACTGTAGCTGCCCCTACGGATTCAAGGTACTGACCCTGACCTCTAACCTCTAACCTCTAACCTCTAAACCCTGACCCACTGTAGCTGCCCCTACGGATTCATGGTACTGACCCTGACTTCTAACCTCTAACCTCTAAACCCTGACCACTGTAGCTGCCCCTACGGATTCAAGGTACTGACCCTGACCTCTAACCTCTAACCTCTAAACCCTGACCCACTGTAGCTGCCCCTACGGATTCATGGTACTGACCCTGACCTCTAACCTCTAACCTCTAAACCCTGACCCACTGTAGCTGCCCCTACGGATTCAAGGTACTGACCCTGACCTCTAACCTCTAAACCCTGACCCACTGTAGCTGCCCCTACGGATTCATGGTACTGACCCTGACCTCTAACCTCTAACCTCTA
>NW_028164264.1:2500-22500 GCF_964263955.1 Coregonus lavaretus | reverse complement strand
ACTCTGTTGTCCTGCTCTGCTTCACTATGTTGACCTGCTCTGCTTCACTCTGTTGTCCTGCTCTGCTTCACTATGTTGTCCTGCTCTGCTTCACTCTGTTGTCCTGCTCTGCTTCACTCTGTTGTCCTGCTCTGCTTCACTCTGTTGTCCTGCTCTGCTTCACTCTGCTTCACTCTGTTGTCCTGCTCTGCTTCACTCTGTTGTCCTGCTCTGCTTCACTCTGTTGTCCTGCTCTGCTTCACTATGTTGTCCTGCTCTGCTTCACTCTGCTTCACTCTGTTGTCCTGCTCTGCTTCACTCTGTTGTCCTGCTCTGCTTCACTCTGTTTCACTCTGCTTCACTTCTGTCCTGCTCTGCTTCACTCTGTTGTCCTGCTCTGCTTCACTCTGCTGTCCTGCTCTGCTTCACTCTGTTGTCCTGCTCTGCTTCACTCTGCTTCACTCTGTTGTCCTGCTCTGCTTCACTCTGCTGTCCTGCTCTTCTTCACTCTGTTGTCCTGCTCTGCTTCACTCTGCTTCACTCTGTTGTCCTGCTCTCCTTCACTCTGTTGTCCTGCTCTGCTTCACTCTGCTTCACTCTGTTGTCCTGCTCTGCTTCACTCTGCTGTCCTGCTCTGCTTCACTCTGTTGTCCTGCTCTGCTTCACTCTGTTGTCCTGCTCTCCTTCACTCTGTTGTCCTGCTCTCCTTCACTCTGTTGTCCTGCTCTGCTTCACTCTGCTTCACTCTGTTGTCCTGCTCTGCTTCACTCTGTTGTCCTGCTCTGCTTCACTCTGCTTCACTCTGTTGTCCTGCTCTGCTTCACTCTGCTGTCCTGCTCTGCTTCACTCTGCTTCACTCTGTTGTCCTGCTCTGCTTCACTCTGTTGTCCTGCTCTGCTTCACTCTGTTGTCCTGCTCTGCTTCACTCTGTTGTCCTGCTCTGCTTCACTCTGCTGCCCCTGCTCTGCTTCACTCTGCTGTCCTGCTCTGCTTCACTCTGCTTCACTCTGCTGTCCTGCTCTGCTTCACTCTGCTTCACTCTGTTGTCCTTCTCTTCTTCACTCTGTTGTCCTGCTCTGCTTCACTCTGTTGTCCTGCTCTGCTTCACTCTGCTGTACTGCTCTGTTTCACTCTGCTTCACTCTGTTGTCCTGCTCTGCTTCACTCTCCTTCACTCTGTTGTCCTGCTCTGCTTCACTCTGTTGTCCTGCTCTGCTTCACTCTGCTGTACTGCTCTGTTTCACTCTGCTTCACTCTGTTGTCCTGCTCTGCTTCACTCTCCTTCACTCTGTTGTCCTGCTCTGCTTCACTCTGCTGTCCTGCTCTGCTTCACTCTGCTTCACTCTGTTGTCCTTCTCTTCTTCACTCTGTTGTCCTGCTCTGCTTCACTCTGTTGTCCTGCTCTGCTTCACTCTGCTGTCCTGCTCTGCTTCACTCTGTTGTCCTGCTCTGCTTCACTCTGCTGTCCTGCTCTGCTTCACTCTGTTGTCCTGCTCTGCTTCACTCTGCTGTCCTGCTCTGCTTCACTCTGTTGTCCTGCTCTGCTTCACTCTCCTTCACTCTGTTGTCCTGCTCTGTTTCACTCTGCTGTCCTGCTCTGCTTCACTCTGCTTCACTCTGTTGTCCTGCTCTGCTTCACTCTGCTTCACTCTGTTGTCCTGCTCTGCTTCACTCTCCTTCACTCTGTTGTCCTGCTCTGCTTCACTCTGCTGTCCTGCTCTGCTTCACTCTGCTTCACTCTGTTGTCCTTCTCTTCTTCACTCTGTTGTCCTGCTCTGCTTCACTCTGTTGTCCTGCTCTGCTTCACTCTGCTGTCCTGCTCTGCTTCACTCTGTTGTCCTGCTCTGCTTCACTCTGCTGTCCTGCTCTGCTTCACTCTGTTGTCCTGCTCTGCTTCACTCTGCTGTCCTGCTCTGCTTCACTCTGTTGTCCTGCTCTGCTTCACTCTGTTGTCCTGCTCTGCTTCACTCTGTTGTCCTGCTCTGCTCCACTCTGCTTCACTCTGTTGTCCTGCTCTGCTTCACTCTGTTGTCCTGCTCTGCTTCACTCTGCTGTCCTGCTCTGCTTCACTCTGCTGTCCTAGACTCTGTCTTAAACTGTGAATGAGCCAAATCCTCCTAACTCATGTTGTAACTCATGTTGTCCTCCAACCTTCCAATGACTCCATGGAGAGCAGATCTCTATCTAAAACACGTTATCTTTAGGAAATGTCCTCCAACCTTCACTGTATATAGACATAATATGACATTTTAAATGTCTTTATTCTTTTGGAACTTCTGAGTGTAATGTTTACTGTTAATATTTATTGTTGATTTCACTTTTTTTATCCATTTCACTTGCTTTGGCAATGTTAACATACGTTTCCCATGCCAATAAAGCCCTTAAATTGAAATTGAGAGAGAGAGAGAGAGAGAGAGAGAGAGAGAGAGAGAGAGAGAGAGAGAGAGAGAGAGAGAGAGAGAGAGAGAGAGAGAGAGAGAGAGATCAATTTTTTTGATATGTTTGTTAGGTGAGCTGTGTGAGGAGAAATTGGATTTCTGTGCTCCAGAGTTGAACCCCTGCCAGCACGACTCCAAATGCATCCTGACCCCCCAGGGATACAAGTAAGTCACCACACCACACACACCACACACACTACACACACCACACACTACACACACACTACACACACTACACACACCACACACACCACACACACACTACACACACCACACACACACCAGTGTGAGTGTTGTATTAACAGTGTGTTCCAGGTGTGAGTGTACTCCAGGATACGTGGGGGACCAGTGTGAGTGTTGAATTAACGGTGTATGTGTTCCAGGTGTGAGTGTACTCCAGGATACGTGGGGGACCAGTGTGAGTGTTGTATTAACGGTGTATGTGTTCCAGGTGTGAGTGTACTCCAGGATACGTGGGGGACCAGTGTGAGTGTTGTATTAACGGTGTATGTGTTCCAGGTGTGAGTGTACTCCAGGATACGTGGGGGACCAGTGTGAGTGTTGTATTAACGGTGTATGTGTTCCAGGTGTGAGTGTACTCCAGGATACGTGGGGGACCAGTGTGAGTGTTGTATTAACGGTGTATGTGTTCCAGGTGTGAGTGTACTCCAGGATACGTGGGGGACCAGTGTGAGTGTTGTATTAACAGTGTGTTCCAGGTGTGAGTGTACTCCAGGATACGTGGGGGACCAGTGTGAGTGTTGTATTAACGGTGTATGTGTTCCAGGTGTGAGTGTACTCCAGGATACGTGGGGGACCAGTGTGAGTGTTGTATTAACGGTGTATGTGTTCCAGGTATGAGTGTACTCCAGGATACGTGGGGGACCAGTGTGAGTGTTGTATTAACGGTGTATGTGTTCCAGGTGTGAGTGTACTCCAGGATACGTGGGGGACCAGTGTGAGCTGGATTATGATGACTGTGAGGAGAACAAGTGTCAGAACGGAGCTCAGTGTATTGATGCTATCAACGGATACACCTGTGTCTGTCCTCTGGGCTACAGGTAATGGGGGATACACACACGTGCACACACTAACGCACACACATACACTAACATACACACGCACACACACACACACACACACACACACACACACACACACATACACACACACACACACGTGAATGATCCTTTAGATGTTATGTCTAAACATCTAATACAACATGGTAGCAGCTGGTTTAGTACCCGTCTGTAGCGGTAGTTAACCTGTATGTTCATGATAAGGTAGCAGCTGGTTTAGTACCCGTCTGTAGTGGTAGTTAACCTGTATGTTCATGATAAGGTAGCAGCTGGTTTAGTACCCGTCTGTAGTGGTAGTTAACCTGTATGTTCATGATAAGGTAGCAGCTGGTTTAGTACCCGTCTGTAGCGGTAGTTAACCTGTATGTTCATGATAAGGTAGCAGCTGGTTTAGTACCCGTCTGTAGTGGTAGTTAACCTGTATGTTCATGATAAGGTAGCAGCTGGTTTAGTACCAGTCTGTAGCGGTAGTTAACCTGTATGTTCATGATAAGGTAGCGGCTGGTTTAGTACCCGTCTGTAGTGGTAGTTAACCTGTATGTTCATGATAAGGTAGCAGCTGGTTTAGTACCCGTCTGTAGTGGTAGTTAACCTGTATGTTCATGATAAGGTAGCAGCTGGTTTAGTACCCGTCTGTAGTGGTAGTTAACCTGTATGTTCATGATAAGGTAGCAGCTGGTTTAGTACCAGTCTGTAGCGGTAGTTAACCTGTATGTTCATGATAAGGTAGCGGCTGGTTTAGTACCAGTCTGTAGCGGTAGTTAACCTGTATGTTCATGATAAGGTAGCAGCTGGTTTAGTACCAGTCTGTAGTGGTAGTTAACCTGTATGTTCATGATAAGGTAGCAGCTGGTTTAGTACCAGTCTGTAGCGGTAGTTAACCTGTATGTTCATGATAAGGTAGCGGCTGGTTTAGTACCAGTCTGTAGTGGTAGTTAACCTGAATGTTCATGATAAGGTAGCAGCTGGTTTAGTACCAGTCTATAGTGGTAGTTAACCTGAATGTTCATGATAAGGTAGCAGCTGGTTTAGTACCAGTCTATAGTGGTAGTTAACCTGTATGTTCATGATAAGGTAGCAGCTGGTTTAGTACCAGTCTATAGTGGTAGTTAACCTGAATGTTCATGATAAGGTAGCAGCTGGTTTAGTACCAGTCTGTAGCGGTAGTTAACCTGTATGTTCATGATAAGGTAGCAGCTGGTTTAGTACCAGTCTGTAGCGGTAGTTAACCTGTATGTTCATGATAAGGTAGCAGCTGGTTTAGTACCAGTCTGTAGTGGTAGTTAACCTGTATGTTCATGATAAGGTAGCAGCTGGTTTAGTACCCGTCTGTAGCGGTAGTTAACCTGAATGTTCATGATAAGGTAGCAGCTGGTTTAGTACCCGTCTGTAGCGGTAGTTAACCTGTATGTTCATGATAAGGTAGCAGCTGGTTTAGTACCCGTCTGTAGTGGTAGTTAACCTGTATCACCACCTGGTGGCTCATATGTAGAACCGACTACCGTTCAAAAGTTTGGGGTCACTTAAAAATGTCATTGTTTTCGAAAGAAAAGCAATTTCTTTTGTCAGAGATCTTCAGTTTCTTGGCAATTTCTTGCATGGAATAGCCTTCATTTCTCAGAACAAGAATAGACTATAGAGTTTCAGAAGAAAGTTATTTGTTTCTGGCCATTTTGAGCCTGTAATCGAACCCACAATTGCTGATGCTCCAGATACTCAACTAGTCTCAAGAAGGCCAGTTTTATTGCTTCTTTAATCAGCACAACAGTTTTCAGCTGTGCTAACATAATTGCAAAAGGGTTTTCTAATTATCAATTAGCCTTTTAAAATGATCAACTTGGATTAGCAAACACAACATGCCATTGGAACACAGGACTGATGGTTGCTGATAATGGGCCTCTGTACGCCTATGTAGATATTCCATTAAAAACCAGCCGTTTTTCAGCTACAATAGCCATTTACAACATTAACAATGTCTACACTGTATTTCTGATCAATTTGATGTTATTTTAATGGACCAAAAAAGTGCTTTTCTTTCGAAAACAAGGACATTTCTAAGTGACCCCAAACTTTTGAACGGTAGTGTATGTAGAACCGAATCAGACATTCAGAATAGAACAGAACAGAGCAGAACAGAGCAGAGCAGAGCAGAGCAGAGCAGAACAGAGCAGAGCAGAGCAGAACAGAGCAGAGGTCCTCATCACTGTTGTGAAGCAGAGAGTCACATGTACAGGGCCTTCAGAAAGTATTGACACCCCTTGACTTTTTCCACATTTTGTTGCGTTACAGCCTGAATTTAAAATGTGATTTTTTTAAAGATTTTTTTTCCACTGGCCTACACACAATATCCCATAATGTCAAAGTGGAATTATGTTTTTCTATTTTTTTTGCAAAATTAATGAAAAATGAAATGTCTTGAATCAATAAGTATTCAACCCCTTTGTTATGGCAAGCCTAAATAAGTTCAGGAGTAAAAATGTGCTTAACAAGTCACATAATAAGTTGCATGGACTCACTCTGTGTGTAATAATAGTGTTTAATATGAAATGTAATGACTGACTACCTCATCTCTGTACCCCACACATACAATTATCTGTAAGGTCCCTGAGTCGAGCAGCGAATTTCAAACACAGATTAAACCACAAAGACCAAATCAAATCAAATCAAATTTTATTGGTCACATGCGCCGAATACAACAGGTGCAGACATTACAGTGAAATGCTTACTTACAGCCCTTAACCAACAGTGCATTTATTTTAAACAAAAAAAGTAAGAATAAAACAACAACAAAAAAAGTGTTGAGAAAAAAAGAGCAGAAGTAAAATAAAGTGACAGTAGGGAGGCTATATATACAGGGGGGTACCGTTGCAGAGTCAATGTGCGAGGGCACCGGCTAGTTGAGGTAGTTGAGGTAATATGTACATGTGGGTAGAGTTAAAGTGACTATGCATAAATACTTAACAGAGTAGCAGCAGCGTAAAAAGGATGGGGTGGGGGGGCAGTGCAAATAGTCCGGGTAGCCATGATTAGCTGTTCAGGAGTCTTATGGCTTGGGGGTAGAAGCTGTTGAGAAGTCTTTTGGACCTAGACTTGGCACTCCGGTACCGCTTGCTGTGCGGTAGCAGAGAGAACAGTCTATGACTAGGGTGGCTGGAGTCTTTGACTTTGACCAGGGAGGTTTTCCAATGCCTCACAAAGGGCACCTATTGGTAGATGGGTAAAAAATAAAAAAGCTGACATTGAATATTGCTTTGAGCATGGTGAAGTTATTAATTACACTTTGGATGGTGTATCAATACACCCAGTCACTACAAAGATACAGGCGTCCGTCCTAACTCAGTTGCCGGAGAGGAAGGAAACCGCTCAGGGATTTCACCATGAGGTCAATGGTGACTTTAAAACAGTTACAGAGTTTAATGGCTGTGATGGGAGAAAACTGAGGATGGATCAACAACATTGTAGTTAATCCACAATACTAACCTAAATGACAGAGTGAAAAGAAGGAAGCCTTTACAGAATAAAAAATATTCCAAAACATACATCCTGTTTGCAACAAGGCACTTAAGTAATACTGCAAAGAAATATGGCAAATAAGTAAACTTTTCGTCCTGAATACAAAGCGTTATGTTTGGGGCAAATCCAATCCAATACATTACTGAGTACCACTCTCCATATTTTCAAGCTGCGTCATGTTATGGGTATGCTTGTCATCATTAAGGACTGGAGAGTTTTTCTGGATAAAAAAGAAATGGCATGGAGCTAAACAGCACAGGCAAAATCCTATTTGCTTACCAAGAAGACAGTGAATGTTCCTGAGTGGCCGAGTTACAGTTTTGAATTAAATCTGCTTGAAAATCTATGGCAAGACCTGAAAACGGTTGTCTAGCAACGATCAACAACCAACTTGACAGAGCTTGAAGAATTTTGAAAAGAATAATGGGCTAATATTGTACAATCCAGGTGTGGAAAGCTCTTAGAGACTTACCCAGAAAGACTCACAGCTGTAATCGCTGCCAAAGGTGATTCTAACATGTATTGACTCAGTAGGGGGTTGAATACTTATATAATCAAGATATATTAGTGTTTTTATTTTTCATGAATGTTTTTACAAATGTTATCATTTTTTCTTCCACTTTGACGTTACAGAATATTTTGGGTAGATTGTTTTTTATCCCACTTTGTAAAGTCAAGGGGTGTGAAATCTTTCAGTTTAGCCTTTTACATCACAATGAATATGATTACATGGACAGGAGGGGACCTGATCCTGGATCAGCACTCTGATGGTTGGTTATTGTTTATTGAATATGATTACATGGACAGGAGGGGACCTGATCCTGGATCAGTACTCTGATGGTTGGTTATTGTTTATTGAATATGATTACATGGACAGGAGGGGACCTGATCCTGGATCAGTACTCTGATGGTTGGTTATTGTTTATTGAATATGATTACATGGACAGGAGGGGACCTGATCCTGGATCAGTACTCTGATGGTTGGTTATTGTTTATTGAATATGATTACATGGACAGGAGGGGACCTGATCCTGGATCAGTACTCTGATGGTTGGTTATTGTTTATTGAATATGATGACATGGACAGGAGGGGACCTGATCCCGGATCAGTACTCTGATGGTTGGTTATTGTTTATTGAATATGATTACATGGACAGGAGGGGACCTGATCCTGGATCAGTACTCTGATGGTTGGTTATTGTTTATTGAATATGATTACATGGACAGGAGGGGACCTGATCCTGGATCAGTACTCTGATGGTTGGTTATTGTTTATTGAATATGATTACATGGACAGGAGGGGACCTGATCCTGGATCAGTACTCTGATGGTTGGTTATTGTTTATTGAATATGATTACATGGACAGGAGGGGACCTGATCCTGGATCAGTACTCTGATGGTTGGTTATTGTTTATTGAATATGATTACATGGACAGGAGGGGACCTGATCCTGGATCAGTACTCTGATGGTTGGTTATTGTTTATTGAATATGATTACATGGACAGGAGGGGACCTGATCCTGGATCAGTACTCTGATGGTTGGTTATTGTTTATTGAATATGATTACATGGACAGGAGGGGACCTGATCCTGGATCAGTACTCTGATGGTTGGTTATTGGTTATTGAATATGATTACATGGACAGGAGGGGACCTGATCCTGGATCAGTACTCTGATGGTTGGTTATTGTTTATTGAATATGATGACATGGACAGGAGGGGACCTGATCCTGGATCAGTACTCTGATGGTTGGTTATTGTTTATTGAATATGATTACATGGACAGGAGGGGACCTGATCCTGGATCAGTACTCTGATGGTTGGTTATTGTTTATTGAATATGATTACATGGACAGGAGGGGACCTGATCCCGGATCAGTACTCTGATGGTTGGTTATTGTTTATTGAATATGATGACATGGACAGGAGGGGACCTGATCCTGGATCAGTACTCTGATGGTTGGTTATTGTTTATTGAATATGATTACATGGACAGGAGGGGACCTGATCCTGGATCAGTACTCTGATGGTTGGTTATTGTTTATTGAATATGATTACATGGACAGGAGGGACCTGAATCCTGGATCAGTACTCTGATGGTTGGTTATTGTTTATTGAATATGATTACATGACAGGAGGGGACCTGATCCTGGATCAGTACTCTGATGGTTGGTTATTGTTTATTGATATGATTACATGGACAGGAGGGACCTGATCCTGGATCAGTACTCTGATGGTTGGTTATTGTTTATTGAATATGATTACAATGGACAGGAGGGGACCTGATCCTGGATCAGTACTCTGATGGTTGGTTATTGTTTATTAATATGATTACATGGACAGGAGGGGACCTGATCCTGGATCAGTACTCTGATGGTTGGTTATTGTTTATTGAATATGATTACATGGACAGGAGGGGACCTGATCCTGGATCAGTACTCTGATGGTTGGTTATTGTTATTGAATATGATTACATGGACAGGAGGGGACCTGATCCTGGATCAGTACTCTGATGGTTGGTTATTGTTTATTGAATATGATTACATGGACAGGAGGGGACCTGATCCTGGATCAGTACTCTGATGGTTGGTTATTGTTTATTGAATATGATTACATGGACAGGAGGGGACCTGATCCTGGATCAGTACTCTGATGGTTGGTTATTGTTTATTGAATATGATTACATGGACAGGAGGGGACCTGATCCTGGATCAGTACTCTGATGGTTGGTTATTGTTTATTGAATATGATTACATGGACAGGAGGGGACCTGATCCTGGATCAGTACTCTGATGGTTGGTTATTGTTTATTGAATATGATTACATGACAGGAGGGGACCTGATCCTGGATCAGTACTCTGATGGTTGGTTATTGTTTATTGAATATGATTACATGGACAGGAGGGGACCTGATCCTGGATCAGTACTCTGATGGTTGGTTATTGTTTATTGAATATGATTACATGGACAGGAGGGGACCTGATCCTGGATCAGTACTCTGATGGTTGGTTATTGTTTATTGAATATGATTACATGGACAGGAGGGGACCTGATCCTGGATCAGTACTCTGATGGTTGGTTATTGTTTATTGAATATGATTACATGGACAGGAGGGGACCTGATCCTGATCAGCACTCTGATGGTTGGTTATTGTTTATTGAATATGATTACATGGACAGGAGGGGACCTGATCCTGGATCAGCACTCTGATGGTTGGTTATTGTTTATTGAATATGATTACATGGACAGGAGGGGACCTGATCCTGGATCAGCACTCTGATGGTTGGTTATTGTTTATTGAATATGATTACATGGGACAGGAGGGGACCTGATCCTGGATCAGCACTCTGATGGTTGGTTATTGTTTATTGAATATGATTACATGGACAGGAGGGGACCTGATCCTGGATCAGCACTCTGATGGTTGGTTATTGTTTATTGAATATGATTACATGGACAGGAGGGGACCTGATCCTGGATCAGCACTCTGATGGTTGGTTATTGTTTATTGAATATGATTACATGGACAGGAGGGGACCTGATCCTGGATCAGCACTCTGATGGTTGGTTATTGTTTATTGAATATGATTACATGGACAGGAGGGGACCTGATCCTGGATCAGCACTCTGATGGTTGGTTATTGTTTATTGAATATGATTACATGGACAGGAGGGGACCTGATCCTGGATCAGTACTCTGATGGTTGGTTATTGTTTATTGAATATGATTACATGGACAGGAGGGGACCTGATCCTGGATCAGTACTCTGATGGTTGGTTATTGTTTATTGAATATGATTACATGGACAGGAGGGGACCTGATCCTGGATCAGTACTCTGATGGTTGGTTTGTTTATTGAATATGATTACATGGACAGGAGGGGACCTGATCCTGGATCAGTACTCTGATGGTTGGTTATTGTTTATTGAATATGATTACATGGACAGAGGGGACCTGATCCTGGATCAGTACTCTGATGGGTTGGTTATGTTTATTGAATATGATTACATGGACAGGAGGGGACCTGATCCTGGATCAGTACTCTGATGGTTGGTTATGTGTTATTGAATATGATTACATGACAGGAGGGGACCTGATCCTGGATCAGTACTCTGATGGTTGGTTATTGTTTATTGAATATGATTACATGGACAGGAGGGGCCTGATCCTGGATCAGTACTCTGATGGTTGGTTATTGTTTATTGAATATGATTACATGGACAGGAGGGGACCTGATCCTGGATCAGTACTCTGATGGTTGGTTATTGTTTATTGAATATGATTACATGGACAGGAGGGGACCTGATCCTGGATCAGTACTCTGATGGTTGGTTATTGTTTATTGAATATGATTACATGGACAGGAGGGGACCTGATCCTGGATCAGTACTCTGATGGTTGGTTATTGAATATGATTACATGGACAGGAGGGGACCTGATCCTGGATCAGTACTCTGATGGTTGGTTATTGAATATGATTACATGGACAGGAGGGGACCTGATCCTGGATCAGTACTCTGATGGTTGGTTATTGTTTATTGAATATGATTACATGGACAGGAGGGGACCTGATCCTGGATCAGTACTCTGATGGTTGGTTATTGTTTATTGAATATGATTACATGGACAGGAGGGGACCTGATCCTGGATCAGTACTCTGATGGTTGGTTATTGTTTATTGAATATGATTACATGGACAGGAGGGGACCTGATCCTGGATCAGTACTCTGATGGTTGGTTATTGTTTATTGAATATGATTACATGGACAGGAGGGGACCTGATCCTGGATCAGTACTCTGATGGTTGGTTATTGTTTATTGAATATGATTACATGGACAGGAGGGGACCTGATCCTGGATCAGTACTCTGATGGTTGGTTATTGTTTATTGAATATGATTACATGGACAGGAGGGGACCTGATCCTGGATCAGTACTCTGATGGTTGGTATTGGTTATTGAATATGATTACATGGACAGGAGGGGACCTGATCCTGGATCAGTACTCTGATGGTTGGTTATTGTTTATGAATATGATTACATGGTCAGGAGGGGACCTGATCCTGGATCAGTACTCTGATGGTTGTTATTGTTTATTGAATATGATTACATGGACAGGAGGGACCTGATCCTGGATCAGTACTCTGATGGTTGTTATTGTTATGAATATGATTACATGGACAGGAGGGGACCTGATCCTGGATCAGTACTCTGATGGTTGGTTATTGTTTATTGAATATGATTACATGGACAGGAGGGGACCTGATCCTGGATCAGTACTCTGATGGTTGGTTATTGTTTATTGAATATGATTACATGGACAGGAGGGGGACCTGATCCTGGATCAGTACTCTGATGGTTGGTTATTTGTTTATTGAATATGATTACATGGACAGGAGGGGACCTGATCCTGGATCAGTACTCTGATGGTTGGTTATTGTTTATTGAATATGATTACATGGACAGGAGGGGACCTGATCCTGGATCAGTACTCTGATGGTTGGTTATTGTTTATTGAATATGATTACATGGACAGGAGGGGACCTGATCCTGGATCAGTACTCTGATGGTTGGTTATTGTTTATTGAATATGATTACATGGACAGGAGGGGACCTGATCCTGGATCAGTACTCTGATGGTTGGTTATGTTTATTGATATGATTACATGGACAGGAGGGGACCTGATCCTGGATCAGTTCTCTGATGTTGGTTATTGTTTATTGAATATATTACATGGACAGGAGGGGGACCTGATCCTGGATCAGTACTCTGATGGTTGGTTATTGTTTATTGAATATGATTACATGGACAGGAGGGGACCTGATCCTGGATCAGTACTCTGATGGTTGGTTATTGTTTATTGAATATGATTACATGGACAGGAGGGGACCTGATCCTGGATCAGTACTCTGATGGTTGGTTATTGTTATTGAATATGATTACATGGACAGGGGGGACCTGATCCTGGATCAGTACTCTGATGGTTGGTTATTGTTTATTGAATATGATTACATGGACAGGAGGGGACCTGATCCTGGATCAGTACTCTGATGGTTGGTTATTGTTATTGAATATTACATGGACAGGAGGGGACCTGATCCTGGATCAGTACTCTGATGGTTGGTTATTGTTTATTGAATATGATTACATGGACAGGAGGGGACCTGATCCTGGATCAGTACTCTGATGGTTGGTTATTGTTTATTGAATATGATTACATGGACAGGAGGGGGACCTGATCCTGGATCAGCACTCTGATGGTTGGTTATTTTATTGATATGATTACATGGACAGGAGGGGACCTGATCCTGGATCACACCTGATGGTTGGTTATTGTTATTGAATATGATTACATGACAGGAGGGGACCTGATCCTGGATCAGCACTCTGATGGTTGGTTATTGTTTATTGAATATGATTACATGGACAGGAGGGGACTGATCCTGGATCAGCACTCTGATGGTGGTTATTGTTTATTGAATATGATTACATGGACAGGAGGGGACCTGATCCTGGATCAGCACTCTGATGGTTGGTTATTGTTTATTGAATATGATTACATGGACAGAGGGGACCTGATCCTGGATCAGCACTCTGATGGTTGGTTATTGTTTATTGAATATGATTACATGGACAGGAGGGGACCTGATCCTGGATCAGCACTCTGATGGTTGGTTATTGTTTTATTGAATATGATTACATGGGACAGGATGGGGACCTGATCCTGGATCAGTACTCTGATGGTTGGTTATTGTTTATTGAATATGATTACATGGACAGGAGGGGACCTGATCTGGATCAGTACTCTGATGGTTGGTTATTGTTTATTGAATATGATTACATGTGACAGGAGGGACCTGATCCTGGATCAGTACTCTGATGGTTGGTTATTGTTTATTGAATATGATTACATGGACAGGAGGGGACCTGATCCTGGATCAGTACTCTGATGGTTGGTTATTGTTTATTGAATATGATTACATGGACAGGAGGGGACCTGATCCTGGATCAGTACTCTGATGGTTGGTTATTGTTTATTGAATATGATTACATGGACAGGAGGGGACCTGATCCTGGATCAGTACTCTGATGGTTGGTTATTGTTTATTGAATATGATTACATGGACAGGAGGGGACCTGATCCTGGATCAGTACTCTGATGGTTGGTTATTGTTTATTGAATATGATTACATGGACAGGAGGGGACCTGATCCTGGATCAGTACTCTGATGGTTGGTTATTGTTTATTGAATATGATTACATGGACAGGAGGGGACCTGATCCTGGATCAGTACTCTGATGGTTGGTTATTGTTTATTGAATATGATTACATGGACAGGAGGGGACCTGATCCTGATCAGTACTCTGATGGTTGGTTATTGTTTATTGAATATGATTACATGGACAGGAGGGGACCTGATCCTGGATCAGTACTCTGATGGTTGGTTTATTGAATATGATTACATGGACAGGAGGGACCTGATCCTGGATCAGTACTCTGATGGTTGGTTATTGAATATGATTACATGGACAGGAGGGGACCTGATCCTGGATCAGTACTCTGATGGTTGGTTATTGTTTATTGATATGATTACATGGACAGGAGGGGACCTGATCCTGGATCAGTACTCTGATGGTTGGTTATTGTTTATTGAATATGATTACATGGACAGGAGGGGACCTGATCCTGGATCAGTACTCTGATGGTGGTTATTGTTTATTGAATATGATTACATGGACAGGAGGGGACCTGATCCTGGATCAGTAACTCTGATGGTTGGTTATTGTTTATTGAATATGATTACATGGACAGGAGGGGACCTGATCCTGGATCAGTACTCTGATGGTTGGTTATTGTTTATGAATATGATGACATGGACAGGAGGGGACCTGATCCTGGATCAGTACTCTGATGGTTGGTTATTGTGTTTATTGAATATGATTACATGGACAGGAGGGGACCTGATCCTGGATCAGTACTCTGATGGTTGGTTATTGTTTATTGAATATGATTACATGGACAGGAGGGGACCTGATCCTGGATCAGTACTCTGATGGTTGGTTATTGTTTATTGAATATGATTACATGGACAGGAGGGGACCTGATCCTGGATCAGTACTCTGATGGTTGGTTATTGTTTATTGAATATGATTACATGGACAGGAGGGGACCTGATCCTGGATCAGTACTCTGATGGTTGGTTATTGTTTATTGAATATGATTACATGGACAGGAGGGGACCTGATCCTGGATCAGTACTCTGATGGTTGGTTATTGTTTATTGAATATGATTACATGGACAGGAGGGGACCTGATCCTGGATCAGTACTCTGATGGTTGGTTATTGTTTATTGAATATGATTACATGGACAGGAGGGGACCTGATCCTGGATCAGTACTCTGATGGTTGGTTATTGTTTATTGAATATGATTACATGGACAGGAGGGGACCTGATCCTGGATCAGTACTCTGATGGTTGGTTATTGTTTATTGAATATGATTACATGGACAGGAGGGGACCTGATCCTGGATCAGTACTCTGATGGTTGGTTATTGTTTATTGAATATGATTACATGGACAGGAGGGGACCTGATCCTGGATCAGTACTCTGATGGTTGGTTATTGTTTATTGAATATGATTACATGGACAGGAGGGGACCTGATCCTGGATCAGTACTCTGATGGTTGGTTATTGTTTATTGAATATGATTACATGGACAGGAGGGGACCTGATCCTGGATCAGTACTCTGATGGTTGGTTATTGTTTATTGAATATGATTACATGGACAGGAGGGGACCTGATCCTGGATCAGCACTCTGATGGTTGGTTATTGTTTATTGAATATGATTACATGGACAGGAGGGGACCTGATCCTGGATCAGCACTCTGATGGTTGGTTATTGTTTATTGAATATGATTACATGGACAGGAGGGGACCTGATCCTGGATCAGCACTCTGATGGTTGGTTATTGTTTATTGAATATGATTACATGGACAGGAGGGGACCTGATCCTGGATCAGCACTCTGATGGTTGGTTATTGTTTATTGAATATGATTACATGGACAGGAGGGGACCTGATCCTGGATCAGCACTCTGATGGTTGGTTATTGTTTATTGAATATGATTACATGGACAGGAGGGGACCTGATCCTGGATCAGCACTCTGATGGTTGGTTATTGTTTATTGAATATGATTACATGGACAGGAGGGGACCTGATCCTGGATCAGCACTCTGATGGTTGGTTATTGTTTATTGAATATGATTACATGGACAGGAGGGGACCTGATCCTGGATCAGCACTCTGATGGTTGGTTATTGTTTATTGAATATGATTACATGGACAGGAGGGGACCTGATCCTGGATCAGCACTCTGATGGTTGGTTATTGTTTATTGAATATGATTACATGGACAGGAGGGGACCTGATCCTGGATCAGCACTCTGATGGTTGGTTATTGTTTATTGAATATGATTACATGGACAGGAGGGGACCTGATCCTGGATCAGCACTCTGATGGTTGGTTATTGTTTATTGAATATGATTACATGGACAGGAGGGGACCTGATCCTGGATCAGCACTCTGATGGTTGGTTATTGTTTATTGAATATGATTACATGGACAGGAGGGGACCTGATCCTGGATCAGTACTCTGATGGTTGGTTATTGTTTATTGAATATGATTACATGGACAGGAGGGGACCTGATCCTGGATCAGTACTCTGATGGTTGGTTATTGTTTATTGAATATGATTACATGGACAGGAGGGGACCTGATCCTGGATCAGTACTCTGATGGTTGGTTATTGTTTATTGAATATGATTACATGGACAGGAGGGGACCTGATCCTGGATCAGTACTCTGATGGTTGGTTATTGTTTATTGAATATGATTACATGGACAGGAGGGGACCTGATCCTGGATCAGTACTCTGATGGTTGGTTATTGTTTATTGAATATGATTACATGGACAGGAGGGGACCTGATCCTGGATCAGTACTCTGATGGTTGGTTATTGTTTATTGAATATGATTACATGGACAGGAGGGGACCTGATCCTGGATCAGTACTCTGATGGTTGGTTATTGTTTATTGAATATGATTACATGGACAGGAGGGGACCTGATCCTGGATCAGTACTCTGATGGTTGGTTATTGTTTATTGAATATGATTACATGGACAGGAGGGGACCTGATCCTGGATCAGTACTCTGATGGTTGGTTATTGTTTATTGAATATGATTACATGGACAGGAGGGGACCTGATCCTGGATCAGCACTCTGATGGTTGGTTATTGTTTATTGAATATGATTACATGGACAGGAGGGGACCTGATCCTGGATCAGCACTCTGATGGTTGGTTATTGTTTATTGAATATGATTACATGGACAGGAGGGGACCTGATCCTGGATCAGTACTCTGATGGTTGGTTATTGTTTATTGAATATGATTACATGGACAGGAGGGGACCTGATCCTGGATCAGTACTCTGATGGTTGGTTATTGTTTATTGAATATGATTACATGGACAGGAGGGGACCTGATCCTGGATCAGCACTCTGATGGTTGGTTATTGTTTATTGAATATGATTACATGGACAGGAGGGGACCTGATCCTGGATCAGCACTCTGATGGTTGGTTATTGTTTATTGAATATGATTACATGGACAGGAGGGGACCTGATCCTGGATCAGTACTCTGATGGTTGGTTATTGTTTATTGAATATGATTACATGGACAGGAGGGGACCTGATCCTGGATCAGCACTCTGATGGTTGGTTATTGTTTATTGAATATGATTACATGGACAGGAGGGGACCTGATCCTGGATCAGCACTCTGATGGTTGGTTATTGTTTATTGAATATGATTACATGGACAGGAGGGGACCTGATCCTGGATCAGTACTCTGATGGTTGGTTATTGTTTATTGAATATGATTACATGGACAGGAGGGGACCTGATCCTGGATCAGCACTCTGATGGTTGGTTATTGTTTATTGAATATGATTACATGGACAGGAGGGGACCTGATCCTGGATCAGCACTCTGATGGTTGGTTATTGTTTATTGAATATGATTACATGGACAGGAGGGGACCTGATCCTGGATCAGCACTCTGATGGTTGGTTATTGTTTATTGAATATGATTACATGGACAGGAGGGGACCTGATCCTGGATCAGTACTCTGATGGTTGGTTATTGTTTATTGAATATGATTACATGGACAGGAGGGGACCTGATCCTGGATCAGTACTCTGATGGTTGGTTATTGTTTATTGAATATGATTACATGGACAGGAGGGGACCTGATCCTGGATCAGTACTCTGATGGTTGGTTATTGTTTATTGAATATGATTACATGGACAGGAGGGGACCTGATCCTGGATCAGTACTCTGATGGTTGGTTATTGTTTATTGAATATGATTACATGGACAGGAGGGGACCTGATCCTGGATCAGTACTCTGATGGTTGGTTATTGTTTATTGAATATGATTACATGGACAGGAGGGGACCTGATCCCGGATCAGTACTCTGATGGTTGGTTATTGTTTATTGAATATGATTACATGGACAGGAGGGGACCTGATCCCGGATCAGTACTCTGATGGTTGGTTATTGTTTATTGAATATGATTACATGGACAGGAGGGGACCTGATCCTGGATCAGTACTCTGATGGTTGGTTATTGTTTATTGAATATGATTACATGGACAGGAGGGGACCTGATCCCGGATCAGTACTCTGATGGTTGGTTATTGTTTATTGAATATGATTACATGGACAGGAGGGGACCTGATCCCGGATCAGTACTCTGATGGTTGGTTATTGTTTATTGAATATGATTACATGGACAGGAGGGGACCTGATCCTGGATCAGTACTCTGATGGTTGGTTATTGTTTATTGAATATGATTACATGGACAGGAGGGGACCTGATCCTGGATCAGCACTCTGATGGTTGGTTATTGTTTATTGAATATGATTACATGGACAGGAGGGGACCTGATCCTGGATCAGCACTCTGATGGTTGGTTATTGTTTATTGAATATGATGACATGGACAGGAGGGGACCTGATCCTGGATCAGTACTCTGATGGTTGGTTATTGTTTATTGAATATGATGACATGGACAGGAGGGGACCTGATCCTGGATCAGTACTCTGATGGTTGGTTATTGTTTATTGAATATGATTACACGGACAGGAGGGGACCTGATCCTGGATCAGTACTCTGATGGTTGGTTATTGTTTATTGAATATGATTACACGGACAGGAGGGGACCTGATCCTGGATCAGTACTCTGATGGTTGGTTATTGTTTATTGAATATGATTACACGGACAGGAGGGGACCTGATCCTGGATCAGTACTCTGATGGTTGGTTATTGTTTATTGAATATGATTACACGGACAGGAGGGGACCTGATCCTGGATCAGTACTCTGATGGTTGGTTATTGTTTATTGAATATGATTACACGGAAAGGAGGGGACCTGATCCTGGATCAGCACTCTGATGGTTGGTTATTGTTTATTGAATATGATTACATGGACAGGAGGGGACCTGATCCTGGATCAGCACTCTGATGGTTGGTTATTGTTTATTGAATATGATTACATGGACAGGAGGGGACCTGATCCTGGATCAGCACTCTGATGGTTGGTTATTGTTTATTGAATATGATTACATGGACAGGAGGGGACCTGATCCTGGATCAGTACTCTGATGGTTGGTTATTGTTTATTGAATATGATTACATGGACAGGAGGGGACCTGATCCTGGATCAGTACTCTGATGGTTGGTTATTGTTTATTGAATATGATGACATGGACAGGAGGGTACCTGATCCTGGATCAGTACTCTGATGGTTGGTTATTGTTTATTGAATATGATGACATGGACAGGAGGGGACCTGATCCTGGATCAGTACTCTGATGGTTGGTTATTGTTTATTGAATATGATTACATG